>NC_084793.1:153749796-153844796 GCF_963169125.1 Humulus lupulus
GATTAGTAGAATTAAGGCATTAGTTTCAATTAGTGCAAGTGGGAGTTTGTTAGGGTTTTATGCCCTAATTAAAACCCAATTTCTTTGTAATCTCATTTATTATCAATAAAATAACATAAATCATTTTTTGACTTGGTCAATCACTTGCTCACATGTTTTATTTTCATGATTATCTGTTTAATATAAACTTCTTTTAAATCCTGAGCATATATCTAATCTTATTTATAGTGACGTAATCAAAATGGAATATAAATATGATTATATGTTCAAAATAAGTTAGTCCTAAAATTAGTCAGTGCACAGGATTTACACTGACTTGCCAATCTACTATATGTTCTACCTACACATCACAGTGTTATGTTCTTTCTAGAACATTAGTAAAGTAGATAAGATCGGTTGTATTTATTACATCGGACTGGACCGATATTGACAGTTGATAGGATAAGTAAACACATCGTTATTATCTACTCTAGTCATATCATATAATTGACCATAGGTCAATTCAATCTCAATTTTGAGTGGTTAGTATTCTAACTGATTGTATTATTTGATTTATTTGACTTGTTCGTTAACAGCTTACCCTACGGACTAGCCTATACTTACAACTTGGGAACTCGGTAGTATAATTGAGTGGGAGTATTAATCATAGATATGAACATCTTTAGCTTCTGATGAAGAAGTAAAATGATGGTTTCCTTTTAGTTTGGTTCAAGGTGCTAAATAATAGAAATCTCATTTCATTAATTAATATTAGTTTATTGAAATATCATTTACAAGGAACTAAGTGTTTTAAGGATAAAATACGATGAGGGGTAAAACGGTATTTTAGTCTCATCTCATTGTAGACCATCTATAAAGGATTGAGTGACAATTATGGTTGTTAGAATGGATAATTAATAACGTATCTATAATTGTTATAGAGCATTCTATGAATGCAAGAGTGCAATTCCGAGTCTTTAGTGGAGTCAGGAGGAATTAATAAGTTAATAAATTTATTTGTTAGATTTATGATAACTTATTGGAGCTTGATTTCATAGGCCCATGATCCCCACTGTTCCTTGGATAAAATCATCTAGATAGTCTCAATTATTTAATTTAATTATCAATTAGAATTATTAAAGTTGACCAGGTCAATTTTGGATAGTTTCACAGAGTTATGTATTTTAGAGAAAAAAAGAGAAATTAGGGAAAATTTATTAATTAAGATTAATTGGTATCTAAATTAATAAATAAGTTTAAATCAAGGTTCAAATTATAAATAATTAATTTGATAAAGGATTTAAATAATTATTTAATTAATTGAATCAATAGAAAATAATACAGGCGTTGATTTTAAGTCCAAAGAGCTTATAATCAAATGGGAAATTTCACGGGCCTAAAGCGCATGATAATTTCTACCTAGAGCTGATTATTAGCTATAATTTTATTGATTTTTTAATTAAATAAATGGCCTAATTGGGTCTATAAAAGGAATGTTAAGTGAGAGTTGAAATCATATGATAGACACTGGTTTTCTGATAGGTTTTAGATTCTCTCTCAACATAAGTCATTTTCTAAGCCTCATTATGATTTCTCTTCTTCTCTCTGTATCTATCTCATGTGTTGAGAATTGCCCACTCTAGTCTAGGTGATTCTAAGGATACTTTGGAAGGCTGTGAAGAAAATTGAAGATCGGTTCAATTTCTAGGTAATACTCTGCGACAAAAATGATACAAGGGTTAGAGAAACTGAAGGAATTACTCTATTATTCAGCTGCATATAATGTCATTATTCTTATCATTATTTCTCTTTGAATTCAATTTTAGAAACATATTCTAGGTTGTCTCATATTAACTTGTTTAATATTATATCTACATGAAAATAAATAAAGATCATGTATAAGTTTCCCAACATGCTACTCGTAGATGAGAAGCTTCGAGTAACTCCTCCACGAGGTCCAGGGATTCTCGAAGTAGGGCATGGTTCGTGGTCGGATCATACGTATCCTGTTAGTGTGTGGAGATTGCTGCTTCAACAGGGAGCATAGCCTCGTACCCGTACGCCATCGAGAAGGGAGAATGGCCGGTAAAGATCCGGGCAGTGGTGCGGTAGCTCCACAATGCCCTATGAAGCTCCTCGGGCCAAGTTCCTTTAGCCTGCTCCAGCCTTTTCTTCAGAGTGGACTTGAGTGTCTTGTTCACTGCTTCCTTTTGTCCATTGGCCTGCGGATGGGCTACGGAAGAGATGCTCTTGATGACACCATGCCATTGATAGAAGTCTGTGAACACTTCACTGTCGAACTACAATCTGTTGTCAGACATTATCTTCCTCAGAAGCCCATACCGGCAAACAATATTTTTTATGATGAAGTCCAAAGCCTTTTTGGAGGTGATGGTGGCGAGCGGCTCGGCCTCAACCCACTTCGTGAAGTTTTCGATGACCACTATGGCATATTTCACCCCTCATTTCCCTCTGGGCAGAGACTCGATAAGGTCGATGCCCCAAACGGCAAAAGGCCATGGGCTGGTCATTTGAGTAAGCTCATTCGAAGGAGCTCAGGGGATATTGGTGAAACGCTGACATTTGTCACATTTCTTGACGTAATCCATCGCATCTCCATTCGTGGTGGGCCAAAAATATCCTTGCCTTAATATCTTCTTGGAAAGGTTTTGCCCCCCGGCATGATCACCGCAGAAACCTTCATGTACTTCTTGCAGTATTGAACTGGCTTCAGGTCTTGACATGCACTGAAGTAGGGGTAAAGAATAGCCTCGTCTATAAAGCTTATTATCCATAATTATGTACCTCGACACTTGGTACAACAACTTCCGGGCTGCCTTCTTGTCCTGGGGAAACTCCTCGGAGACGAGGTATTTGATTATCAGCTCCATCCACCCATCTTGGGCTTGTACTGTTTCCACCTCATTTGGAGCCACGATACTCAGAGAATCCAAGTAATCGATGGGGGCGATGCTGATTAATTCAGCGTCTTTGGTTGTAGCCAATTTTTCCAGGGCGTTCGCATTGGAATAGTTCTCTCTCGGCACTTGCCAAATAGTGAATTTTTGGAAGTTGTGTAGAATTTTTTGAGCCTTTGCCAAGTATGCTGCCATTTTTGTGCCCCGAGCCTAGTATTCTCTGAGAATTTGGTTCACCACGAGTTGGGAATCGCTAAATATCTCGAGACCCTCGGCCTTGAGTTCTAATGCCACGCGAAGTCCAGCGATTAAAGCTTCATACTTTGTTTCGTTATTAGATGCGCTAAATCTGAAGCAGAGAGCACTATGCACTCTATGCCCCTCGGGGGAGACTAAAATAAGTCCCGCCCCTAGACCATTTTCATTTGAAGATCTATCTACAAACAACTTCCACACTGGTCCAATAACGGGGGTGTACTCGGATCTCTCCTAATTCTCGGTACACTTGGTGATAAAATCGGCGAGTGCCTGTCCTTTTATGGCCGTCCTCGGGAGGTAGGTAATGTCTAACTGACTTAATTCCATAATTCCATTGACCATTTTAAGAGCCTCCCCAATGACTCAGGCTTCTGAAGGACTTGTCTGAGTGGGTGGTTGGTTAGGACCTTAATTGGGTATGCCTGGAAGTAAGGTCTTAGCTTCTGAGAGGCCACCATCAAGTAGAAGGTTAACTTCTCCATCAGCGGATACCTAGACTCTGCTCCGAGGAGCCTCTTGCTAATTTAATAGACGGGGTGCTGACTACAACTTTTCTCTCTAACCAGCACGGCGCTAACGACATCCTCCGATACAGCCATGTAGATTAGGACGGGCTCTCAGTCTACCAGCTTGGACAGTATCGGAGGGTTCGCCATATGTGCCTTGAGCTGTTGGAATGCCCATTCACACTCTTCCGTCCATGCAAATCTCTAACTCCATCGGAGAATATTGAAGAAAGGGACACACTTATTCGTTGCCTTAGAGACAAAATGGCTCAAGGCTACGATCCTCCCTGTCAGGCTTTGAACATCTTTATGTTTCCGGGGAGAAGGCATTTTGATTAAGGCATTTATCTTTTCGGGGTTCTCCTCAATCCCTCGAGTGCTCATGATGAAGCCTAAAAACTTGCCGGAGGCTACTCCAAATGTGCATTTCTAGGGGTTGAGCTTCATCCCGAACTGGCGGAGCACCGCGAATACCTCAGCCAGGATGCCTACATGTTCTGGGCTGGTCTGAGACTTAACCAACGTATTATCCACATATACCTCCATGTTTCGCCCCAACTGGTTCTTGAACATTCTATTAACCAGCCTTTGGTAAGTGGCGTCGGCGTTCTTCAACCCGAAAGGCATCACCATGTAACAATAGACACCCTTGTCGGTTCGAAAGCCGGTGTGCTCCTGATCGGTGACATGCATGGATATTTGGTTATATCCTGAGTACGTATCCATAAATGATAGCAACTCGTAACCAGAGGTGGCATCGACCATCTAATCTATTCTGGGGAGTGGAAAACAGTCCTTCGGACAGGCCTTGTTAAGGTCCAAAAAATTGATGCATGTCCTCCAAGTGCCATTTGGCTTTGGCTCAAGGACAGGATTGGACAACCGACTTTCAAGCCTCCCCCAACTTTCACCTTTCTGTCGAGGGTGGAGGTATCCAGGATTACCTCCTCCATATCTTCCACTAGTTCAATAGACCTCTCCTCTTGAACCCTAGGATCCAACTTGTCAGGTCCCGAGTTCTGCACAGTTCGTTCCTCCAGGGTCTCGAAGCTTTCAGGGACCTCCTCCCTCACTGCCATTACAGGAACCTTGAGGGATACATTGTAGCATTGTCTCGCCTCTTTCTGGTCCCTGTAGATAGTATCGATTCCCTCATCTGTAGGGAGTTTCATGCACAGATGATGGATGGAAGTGACTGCCCCGAACTCTACTAGTGCTGGTCGTCCCAAAATTGCATTGTATGCTGAGAGACACTCCACCACCACGAAGGTGCAGTACTTAAAGGCCTAGCGAGGTACCTCTATGAGCATTACTGAGAGCTTTATCTGCCCCATTGGGATCAGGGCTTCTTCTGAGAACCCATAAAGTGTCTAGGCGCATGAGGATAGGTCTACCGTAGTCAGCCCTATCTTCTCGAAGGCTGATTTAAACAAGATATTCACCGAACTCTCGTTGTCTACCAGAATCCGAGCCATCATTTTGTTGGAGATTTGGCTCTCAATTACCAACGGATCATGATGTGGGAAATGCACTCTCCAAGCATCGTCTTCAGAAAAATGTTATGACTTGGTCAGTCATTCGCAGCATTTGAGCAGGTGACTGGGTCAATGCTATTACCTCATCATCGTTGTTCAAAGCTCGCACATATCTGTTCTGCGAGCTTCGTGAGGTGCCCCCCAGGTGATGTCCTCTTGATATGGTCCCTACCTTCCCATTTACTAGAGGAGGCCCCTGGGCTGTTAGATGCTAGGGACCTATAAGAGTTGCCGTTAGGACCTGAGGGGTGGTCAATGGGGCCGCCTGTCCAACCACGAGTGGCTGTGTTTGATGCGATCCACCCTTAGCATACTGATGGAGGCGTCCCAGTTGATGAGGTTTTCAATCTCATCCTTGAACTGACGACATTCGTTAGTATGATTGATAACTCTACAAAATAGAGTAATTTTACCACTTTTTATGTGCTAATTGTTGCTTAATTCTTGAGTTTTTAATTGATTTATTAAGTTTTTAAGTAATTTTGAATTTATTAGGTTTATTTTAATTTTATAGATTTTTGTTGTAAAATATTAGAGTTAATTATTTGAATTATTGTTGTTTAATTTGAGGTAAAAAAATGTGGTATTATTGAGCTTAAATGTTAAATATAAATTAAGTTATAATTAATATTTTCAAAGAATTAAATTGATTTATTTTATAGTTGAAAATATTTTATTATGATTTATCTTATATTTATTTTGTAGGGAAATTTATGACACTTTTGGGCTTTGAAAAGAAAAGAAAAGAAAATATATAAAGCTGAAAAAGATAGGAAAATGTGGCATTTATCCAATTGCAAAACCACCTAATTCAGCCCATGCCACTCCAAGCCCAAGGCCCAACCGCATCTGCCTTGTCCCAGCAAGCCCACCACCGAAACTTGTGGTCCTCCTTCCTGCCAAGTGCTTCCTTCGGCCTCCAAGAGTCTTCAGCATATATCAACAAACCACCTTGTCGCATGCCCCTGCCTCCTGAAGACTTTCAAGCTGTACGGGCCAGCCTTACATCCAAGGCCCAATATGAAGCAACACAGCCATGCAGCTTCATCACACGTGAAGCAATCATGCTCCCATGCCAAGGCCCAAGTCAACCTTGCCAAACAACCACAAAAAGACCAAAATGCCAAAAATCATATTTTTCATTCCCAATATTTTTCACTCAAATATCAATTCACTCTTCCCTATTTTTCTTACCTAAATAAACATTCATACTTTATTTTTTTTACCCTAGCTTTTCACTAATATTTTACCCAACCAAACATTTCATCTTTCCAATACTCTTACACTTACTCTATTTATCCTACCACTTCCCAACACAATTAAATTAATCAATTTATTTATTTTAATTTGATTAATTTAATCTCCATATTTTGCCTATAAATAGAGTCTTGTAAGACCATTTGGGGGGGCTCTTCTTCTTCATTTTTTCAACCTCTTCTACACTCCATAGTTCTCTCTTCTTTTCACTATTTTCTATCTATCATTTTCATCTTTTGAAGAGCATGTCAAGTATGTTATTTTGTAATTTTTATTTCAATCTAGTTATGAGCTTCTAATCTTTTTCAAAGGTTATTAAGATGATGATGAAGCAAAATGTAACTAGATAGTATTTTTTTTATTGTATGTTGATTTCCCATTTGTGTAACATTGTTTATGGATTTTTCTATCAAGGATATGCATTTTTCATCTATTATTGAGTGTTAAAGCATATTACACTTAGTTCTTCATTATGCAAAAATATGATATTCTTTGATTAAATGTTTTTCATTAAATTGTTCACATCTAATTCTTAGAGCATAAGTATCATATTTTGCCTAAACATAATCTCTTTGATTTTTTGTAGTTTCATTAGGTTGTAACACAACTAATGATTAGAAATTATATCTTATATAAGTGAAGAGAAATCCTACCTTTTTGAAAGAGTAACTTGTGCTTGAATAGAAAATATATTTTGAAAAAAATATAGTGTGATTTATTTCAACTATATCTAAACTTGGGAATCAATATACTTATAAATACTATTGAATTTGCATTTTGTAGATTCTAACATCTTAATAATCTTATTTTACATATATCATTTGAAAACCATTTTTCTATTTAATCTTAAATATTTTCATTACTTGTCTTTTATTTTTCTAAAACAAAATCTCATCAAATATTTGGAACTAGGTTAGAATATTATTGCTTTGTTTGAAATAGTTTCTTTTGATGTTAGTCAACTCCCATGGGTTCGACCTCGTACTTACATGAACATTATATTCCGAAACGATTCGTGCACTTGCGAGTTTAATTATTAAAACACCCTCTTTTGGGATCAACAAGTTTTTGGCGCCGTTGCCGGGGAGTTGCAAGAAAGAAACGATCTTTCTACAAGGTAAGTAACATTCTTCTACTAGTTATTTTATTTTTATTTGCA
Organism: Humulus lupulus; assembly: GCF_963169125.1. Lineage (NCBI taxonomy): Eukaryota > Viridiplantae > Streptophyta > Magnoliopsida > Rosales > Cannabaceae > Humulus > Humulus lupulus. The sequence goes on from NC_084793.1 coordinate 153,757,409, forward strand.
CTATCTTCTTAAAAAAAAAAAGTAAAAAATATATATATCTATAAAAAAAATAAAAATAAAAAGAGTAAAAATCGAAAAAAAAGAAAGTTATACATATATTTAGTTATATTGTTATATATTATATTATATATATTTATTGGTAGTTGATGGCATTTAGTGCCTCCTACATACTTATTAGTTAAGTGCATTAGTGCCTCCTAACTTTTTTTCTTTTTCTTTTACTTTTTATGTATTTTTTTTTTTAGTTGAGTGCATTTGTGCCTCCTAAATTTTTGATAGTTGAGTGCAATTTTTGCCTCCTACATACTTGAGCAATATATCTCCTTTAGTGATGGCATTAGTGCCTCCTAGCTTTTATTTTTGTTTATTATCTTAGTTGATGGCATTAGTGCCTCCTAAGTTTTATTATTATTATCATTATTATTATTAGTATTGGTTGATGGCATTAGTGCCTCCTAATTTTTATTTTTTTTTTTATTTTTTTTTTGTTAATCATTTAGTTGATGGCATTAGTGCCTCCTAATTTTTATATAATTATTTACTATTGCTATTGTTATTTTTTTTCTTAATTATCGCATTTAGTTAGTTGTAATTTTATTGTTTAAGAAAATACTTTAAAAAAAAAACTAAAAAACAAATCTTGATCTTTCAACATAAGCTATGCCTCCCTACTATTGCCTAATTTTTTATAATCGTACTTAATTTTATCTTATTTTTCTTTGTTTTTTTAATCATATCATCATGTAATTGTTTAATATCTTAACATTTTTCTCTTAATTTTATTTTATTTTTCTTTTTACCTTAATTGTCATTTAAAAAAAAATATTAATTTGTCATTTAGTTTACCATATGGATCATTTTAATTATAGTTGGAATTCTGAGTACAACTATTATGAGCACTCAAATTTAAATTATGGAGAAACTAATGATATATATATATATATATAATATGCATGAAAATTTTGATATCCATTTTTCCCCCACCTATAATCCAAATTTTTCATGTAGTCATACCCAGTCTCCAATAGGGCATGAATTCAACATGTATAATCAAAGTCATGCCCAATCCGACCTATCATATCCAATTGAACAAGAAACAAGCCCATCTTTAGAGGATACCCTACAACAGTTCATGAAATCAACCTACCAAATCTTACTAGCCCAATCTCAGTCAATCTCCAAAATTGAGACAATAGTAGGACACCTTGCAACTGTTATAGAGTCGGAAAAACAAGTTCATCCCAACCAACCCATTCCCAATCCAAATAGTCAAATTGAAAATGAAAAGGAGAATGAAGTTGTTGAAGAACTTGTAATATGCATCCAACCCCCTAATAAAACAAAAGAGTTGGATGAAATAATTTTCGAGGCTCATAAGGAAAACGAAAAAGATATAATTACATTTCAAGAGCCCATAATTGAACAAATTTGTATATTTACTCAAAATGAAAAGAAATCTAATATAGATATGCAATTTTCTTATTTTATTGATATTCCATTAAAATTGCATATTTCTAATTTTCTTATAGGTGTGATGTTATCAATTATTATTTATGGCATTTGCATCAAAGTCATAACTCACCCTATTAATGAAATTTTACACCATCGATTGGGTGTAGGTTAAAAAAAAAAAAAATAAAATTAGTCGAGCTAAAGACTATAAACTAAAGCGCTTTGTGGGAGGCAACCCATATTTTTATGTTTCATTTTATATTTCACTTTTGTTGTGTGTTTTATTTATGTTTTAGGTTAACTTCTTGTTTTGATTTTTGTTTATTTTCTTATGTTTTATTTTTTGTTTCTTTTTTGTTACGCTCTTGACAATGCTCTATGATGAGGTACGACCATTCTAAACTCTAAACTCTTTCACGCTTCAATTTATATTTGTATTTTGATACATTGAGGACAATGCATAAATTAAGTTTGGGGGTAGTGGGTTTATATGGTTACTTCTTTCATGTGTTTGAAAATGGTAGAATTTTTTTTTAAATACAAAAAAAATTAGATGGTTGAGTATCTATTTTATATATTAATTATAAAAAAAAATTAATAAAAAAAACAAAAAAAATATATATTTATACATGTTTAATATTATCTTTCTAGTAATTTATATTTATATAGTTTTGTGCTTTTATACTTTATTTTCTATCAAAAAAAATGAAAAAAACAAACCTTTTTGGTGATATCCGTTTTTCCTTTGATACTACCATTGATTGAATTTGATTTTAGTTTAAAAAAATATATGAATCTTTCTTAAGCTTTGTGTTTAATTCTTGGGTCAATTTTGTTTAAAAAAAATGAAATTTTGAAAAAAAAATTATTATTCATCATAATATGTGAAACAAATAGTTTATTACAACAATTTTTCCAAAATTCACATAATAACTTGATAAATAGTTTTAGACTTCTAATTTAAAATATATTTTCAAAGCAAGATTGACTATGGAATTAATTACATAAGGTTAATTTTGGATTCATATTTTTTATAAATTATTTTCAATATGCAATCTTTGATGACATTTTTGATATCACCAAATAAAAAAAATAAAAAAAGTGTGTGTTTTTAATTTTTCTTTTGCTCGAGGATTAGCAAAATATTAAGTTTGGGGGTGTGATAACTCTACAAAATAGAGTTATTTTACCACTTTTTATGTGCTAATTGTTGCTTAATTCTTGAGTTTTTAATTGATTTATTAAGTTTTTAAGTAATTTTGAATTTATTAGGTTTATTTTAATTTTATAGATTTTTGTTGTAAAATATTGGAGTTAATTATTTGAATTATTGTTGTTTAATTTGAGGTAAAAAAATGTGGTATTATTGAGCTTAAATGTTAAATATAAATTAAGTTATAATTAATATTTTCAAAGAATTAAATTGATTTATTTTATAGTTGAAAATATTTTATTATGATTTATCTTATATTTATTTTGTAGGGAAATTTATGACACTTTTGGGCTTTGAAAAGAAAAGAAAAGAAAATATATAAAGCTGAAAAAGATAGGAAAATGTTGCATTTATCCAATTGCAAAACCACCTAATTCAGCCCATGCCACTCCAAGCCCAAGGCCCAACCGCATCTGCCTTGTCCCAGCAAGCCCACCACCGAAACTTGTGGTCCTCCTTCCTGCCAAGTGCTTCCTTCGGCCTCCAAGAGTCTTCAGCATATATCAACAAACCACCTTGTCGCATGCCCCTGCCTCCTGAAGACTTCCAAGCTGTACGGGCCAGCCTTACATCCAAGGCCCAATATGAAGCAACACAGCCATGCAGCTTCATCACACGTGAAGCAATCATGCTCCCATGCCAAGGCCCAAGTCAACCTTGCCAAACAACCACAAAAAGACCAAAATGCCAAAAATCATATTTTTCATTCCCAATATTTTTCACTCAAATATCAATTCACTCTTCCCTATTTTTCTTACCTAAATAAACATTCATACTTTATTTTTTTTACCCTAGCTTTTCACTAATATTTTACCCAACCAAACATTTCATCTTTCCAATACTCTTACACTTACTCTATTTATCCTACCACTTCCCAACACAATTAAATTAATCAATTTATTTATTTTAATTTGATTAATTTAATCTCCATATTTTGCCTATAAATAGAGTCTTGTAAGACCATTTGGGGGGGCTCTTCTTCTTCATTTTTTCAACCTCTTCTACACTCCATAGTTCTCTCTTCTTTTCACTATTTTCTATCTATCATTTTCATCTTTTGAAGAGCATGTCAAGTATGTTATTTTGTAATTTTTATTTCAATCTAGTTATGAGCTTCTAATCTTTTTCAAAGGTTATTAAGATGATGATGAAGCAAAATGTAACTAGATAGTATTTTTTTTATTGTATGTTGATTTCCCATTTGTGTAACATTGTTTATGGATTTTTCTATCAAGGATATGCATTTTTCATCTATTATTGAGTGTTAAAGCATATTACACTTAGTTCTTCATTATGCAAAAATATGATATTCTTTGATTAAATGTTTTTCATTAAATTGTTCACATCTAATTCTTAGAGCATAAGTATCATATTTTGCCTAAACATAATCTCTTTGATTTTTTGTAGTTTCATTAGGTTGTAACACAACTAATGATTAGAAATTATATCTTATATAAGTGAAGAGAAATCCTACCTTTTTGAAAGAGTAACTTGTGCTTGAATAGAAAATATATTTTGAAAAAAATATAGTGTGATTTATTTCAACTATATCTAAACTTGGGAATCAATATACTTATAAATACTATTGAATTTGCATTTTGTGGATTCTAACATCTTAATAATCTTATTTTACATATATCATTTGAAAACCATTTTTCTATTTAATCTTAAATATTTTCATTACTTGTCTTTTATTTTTCTAAAACAAAATCTCATCAAATATTTGGAACTAGGTTAGAATATTATTGCTTTGTTTGAAATAGTTTCTTTTGATGTTAGTCAACTCCCATGGGTTCGACCTCGTACTTACATGAACATTATATTCCGAAACGATTCGTGCACTTGCGAGTTTAATTATTAAAACACCCTCTTTTGGGATCAACAAGTTTTTGGCGCCGTTGCCGGGGAGTTGCAAGAAAGAAACGATCTTTCTACAAGGTAAGTAACATTCTTCTACTAGTTATTTTATTTTTATTTGCACTATCTTCTTAAAAAAAAAAGTAAAAAATATATATATCTATAAAAAAAATAAAAATAAAAAGAGTAAAAATCGAAAAAAAAGAAAGTTATACATATATTTAGTTATATTGTTATATATTATATTATATATATTTATTGGTAGTTGATGGCATTTAGTGCCTCCTACATACTTATTAGTTAAGTGCATTAGTGCCTCCTAACTTTTTTTCTTTTTCTTTTACTTTTTATGTATTTTTTTTTTTAGTTGAGTGCATTTGTGCCTCCTAAATTTTTGATAGTTGAGTGCAATTTTTGCCTCCTACATACTTGAGCAATATATCTCCTTTAGTGATGGCATTAGTGCCTCCTAGCTTTTATTTTTGTTTATTATCTTAGTTGATGGCATTAGTGCCTCCTAAGTTTTATTATTATTATCATTATTATTATTAGTATTGGTTGATGGCATTAGTGCCTCCTAATTTTTATTTTTTTTTTTATTTTTTTTTTGTTAATCATTTAGTTGATGGCATTAGTGCCTCCTAATTTTTATATAATTATTTACTATTGCTATTGTTATTTTTTTTCTTAATTATCGCATTTAGTTAGTTGTAATTTTATTGTTTAAGAAAATACTTTAAAAAAAAAACTAAAAAACAAATCTTGATCTTTCAACATAAGCTATGCCTCCCTACTATTGCCTAATTTTTTATAATCGTACTTAATTTTATCTTATTTTTCTTTGTTTTTTTAATCATATCATCATGTAATTGTTTAATATCTTAACATTTTTCTCTTAATTTTATTTTATTTTTCTTTTTACCTTAATTGTCATTTAAAAAAAAATATTAATTTGTCATTTAGTTTACCATATGGATCATTTTAATTATAGTTGGAATTCTGAGTACAACTATTATGAGCACTCAAATTTAAATTATGGAGAAACTAATGATATATATATATATATAATATGCATGAAAATTTTGATATCCATTTTTCCCCCACCTATAATCCAAATTTTTCATGTAGTCATACCCAGTCTCCAATAGGGCATGAATTCAACATGTATAATCAAAGTCATGCCCAATCCGACCTATCATATCCAATTGAACAAGAAACAAGCCCATCTTTAGAGGATACCCTACAACAGTTCATGAAATCAACCTACCAAATCTTACTAGCCCAATCTCAGTCAATCTCCAAAATTGAGACAATAGTAGGACACCTTGCAACTGTTATAGAGTCGGAAAAACAAGTTCATCCCAACCAACCCATTCCCAATCCAAATAGTCAAATTGAAAATGAAAAGGAGAATGAAGTTGTTGAAGAACTTGTAATATGCATCCAACCCCCTAATAAAACAAAAGAGTTGGATGAAATAATTTTCGAGGCTCATAAGGAAAACGAAAAAGATATAATTACATTTCAAGAGCCCATAATTGAACAAATTTGTATATTTACTCAAAATGAAAAGAAATCTAATATAGATATGCAATTTTCTTATTTTATTGATATTCCATTAAAATTGCATATTTCTAATTTTCTTATAGGTGTGATGTTATCAATTATTATTTATGGCATTTGCATCAAAGTCATAACTCACCCTATTAATGAAATTTTACACCATCGATTGGGTGTAGGTTAAAAAAAAAAAAAAAAAAATTAGTCGAGCTAAAGACTATAAACTAAAGCGCTTTGTGGGAGGCAACCCATATTTTTATGTTTCATTTTATATTTCACTTTTGTTGTGTGTTTTATTTATGTTTTAGGTTAACTTCTTGTTTTGATTTTTGTTTATTTTCTTATGTTTTATTTTTTGTTTCTTTTTTGTTACGCTCTTGACAATGCTCTATGATGAGGTACGACCATTCTAAACTCTAAACTCTTTCACGCTTCAATTTATATTTGTATTTTGATACATTGAGGACAATGCATAAATTAAGTTTGGGGGTAGTGGGTTTATATGGTTACTTCTTTCATGTGTTTGAAAATGGTAGAATTTTTTTTTAAATACAAAAAAAATTAGATGGTTGAGTATCTATTTTATATATTAATTATAAAAAAAAATTAATAAAAAAAACAAAAAAAATATATATTTATACATGTTTAATATTATCTTTCTAGTAATTTATATTTATATAGTTTTGTGCTTTTATACTTTATTTTCTATCAAAAAAAATGAAAAAAACAAACCTTTTTGGTGATATCCGTTTTTCCTTTGATACTACCATTGATTGAATTTGATTTTAGTTTAAAAAAATATATGAATCTTTCTTAAGCTTTGTGTTTAATTCTTGGGTCAATTTTGTTTAAAAAAAATGAAATTTTGAAAAAAAAATTATTATTCATCATAATATGTGAAACAAATAGTTTATTACAACAATTTTTCCAAAATTCACATAATAACTTGATAAATAGTTTTAGACTTCTAATTTAAAATATATTTTCAAAGCAAGATTGACTATGGAATTAATTACATAAGGTTAATTTTGGATTCATATTTTTTATAAATTATTTTCAATATGCAATCTTTGATGACATTTTTGATATCACCAAATAAAAAAAATAAAAAAAGTGTGTGTTTTTAATTTTTCTTTTGCTCGAGGATTAGCAAAATATTAAGTTTGGGGGTGTGATAACTCTACAAAATAGAGTTATTTTACCACTTTTTATGTGCTAATTGTTGCTTAATTCTTGAGTTTTTAATTGATTTATTAAGTTTTTAAGTAATTTTGAATTTATTAGGTTTATTTTAATTTTATAGATTTTTGTTGTAAAATATTGGAGTTAATTATTTGAATTATTGTTGTTTAATTTGAGGTAAAAAAATGTGGTATTATTGAGCTTAAATGTTAAATATAAATTAAGTTATAATTAATATTTTCAAAGAATTAAATTGATTTATTTTATAGTTGAAAATATTTTATTATGATTTATCTTATATTTATTTTGTAGGGAAATTTATGACACTTTTGGGCTTTGAAAAGAAAAGAAAAGAAAATATATAAAGCTGAAAAAGATAGGAAAATGTTGCATTTATCCAATTGCAAAACCACCTAATTCAGCCCATGCCACTCCAAGCCCAAGGCCCAACCGCATCTGCCTTGTCCCAGCAAGCCCACCACCGAAACTTGTGGTCCTCCTTCCTGCCAAGTGCTTCCTTCGGCCTCCAAGAGTCTTCAGCATATATCAACAAACCACCTTGTCGCATGCCCCTGCCTCCTGAAGACTTCCAAGCTGTACGGGCCAGCCTTACATCCAAGGCCCAATATGAAGCAACACAGCCATGCAGCTTCATCACACGTGAAGCAATCATGCTCCCATGCCAAGGCCCAAGTCAACCTTGCCAAACAACCACAAAAAGACCAAAATGCCAAAAATCATATTTTTCATTCCCAATATTTTTCACTCAAATATCAATTCACTCTTCCCTATTTTTCTTACCTAAATAAACATTCATACTTTATTTTTTTTACCCTAGCTTTTCACTAATATTTTACCCAACCAAACATTTCATCTTTCCAATACTCTTACACTTACTCTATTTATCCTACCACTTCCCAACACAATTAAATTAATCAATTTATTTATTTTAATTTGATTAATTTAATCTCCATATTTTGCCTATAAATAGAGTCTTGTAAGACCATTTGGGGGGGCTCTTCTTCTTCATTTTTTCAACCTCTTCTACACTCCATAGTTCTCTCTTCTTTTCACTATTTTCTATCTATCATTTTCATCTTTTGAAGAGCATGTCAAGTATGTTATTTTGTAATTTTTATTTCAATCTAGTTATGAGCTTCTAATCTTTTTCAAAGGTTATTAAGATGATGATGAAGCAAAATGTAACTAGATAGTATTTTTTTTATTGTATGTTGATTTCCCATTTGTGTAACATTGTTTATGGATTTTTCTATCAAGGATATGCATTTTTCATCTATTATTGAGTGTTAAAGCATATTACACTTAGTTCTTCATTATGCAAAAATATGATATTCTTTGATTAAATGTTTTTCATTAAATTGTTCACATCTAATTCTTAGAGCATAAGTATCATATTTTGCCTAAACATAATCTCTTTGATTTTTTGTAGTTTCATTAGGTTGTAACACAACTAATGATTAGAAATTATATCTTATATAAGTGAAGAGAAATCCTACCTTTTTGAAAGAGTAACTTGTGCTTGAATAGAAAATATATTTTGAAAAAAATATAGTGTGATTTATTTCAACTATATCTAAACTTGGGAATCAATATACTTATAAATACTATTGAATTTGCATTTTGTGGATTCTAACATCTTAATAATCTTATTTTACATATATCATTTGAAAACCATTTTTCTATTTAATCTTAAATATTTTCATTACTTGTCTTTTATTTTTCTAAAACAAAATCTCATCAAATATTTGGAACTAGGTTAGAATATTATTGCTTTGTTTGAAATAGTTTCTTTTGATGTTAGTCAACTCCCATGGGTTCGACCTCGTACTTACATGAACATTATATTCCGAAACGATTCGTGCACTTGCGAGTTTAATTATTAAAACACCCTCTTTTGGGATCAACAAGTTTTTGGCGCCGTTGCCGGGGAGTTGCAAGAAAGAAACGATCTTTCTACAAGGTAAGTAACATTCTTCTACTAGTTATTTTATTTTTATTTGCACTATCTTCTTAAAAAAAAAAGTAAAAAATATATATATCTATAAAAAAAATAAAAATAAAAAGAGTAAAAATCGAAAAAAAAGAAAGTTATACATATATTTAGTTATATTGTTATATATTATATTATATATATTTATTGGTAGTTGATGGCATTTAGTGCCTCCTACATACTTATTAGTTAAGTGCATTAGTGCCTCCTAACTTTTTTTCTTTTTCTTTTACTTTTTATGTATTTTTTTTTTTAGTTGAGTGCATTTGTGCCTCCTAAATTTTTGATAGTTGAGTGCAATTTTTGCCTCCTACATACTTGAGCAATATATCTCCTTTAGTGATGGCATTAGTGCCTCCTAGCTTTTATTTTTGTTTATTATCTTAGTTGATGGCATTAGTGCCTCCTAAGTTTTATTATTATTATCATTATTATTATTAGTATTGGTTGATGGCATTAGTGCCTCCTAATTTTTATTTTTTTTTTTATTTTTTTTTTGTTAATCATTTAGTTGATGGCATTAGTGCCTCCTAATTTTTATATAATTATTTACTATTGCTATTGTTATTTTTTTTCTTAATTATCGCATTTAGTTAGTTGTAATTTTATTGTTTAAGAAAATACTTTAAAAAAAAAACTAAAAAACAAATCTTGATCTTTCAACATAAGCTATGCCTCCCTACTATTGCCTAATTTTTTATAATCGTACTTAATTTTATCTTATTTTTCTTTGTTTTTTTAATCATATCATCATGTAATTGTTTAATATCTTAACATTTTTCTCTTAATTTTATTTTATTTTTCTTTTTACCTTAATTGTCATTTAAAAAAAAATATTAATTTGTCATTTAGTTTACCATATGGATCATTTTAATTATAGTTGGAATTCTGAGTACAACTATTATGAGCACTCAAATTTAAATTATGGAGAAACTAATGATATATATATATATATATAATATGCATGAAAATTTTGATATCCATTTTTCCCCCACCTATAATCCAAATTTTTCATGTAGTCATACCCAGTCTCCAATAGGGCATGAATTCAACATGTATAATCAAAGTCATGCCCAATCCGACCTATCATATCCAATTGAACAAGAAACAAGCCCATCTTTAGAGGATACCCTACAACAGTTCATGAAATCAACCTACCAAATCTTACTAGCCCAATCTCAGTCAATCTCCAAAATTGAGACAATAGTAGGACACCTTGCAACTGTTATAGAGTCGGAAAAACAAGTTCATCCCAACCAACCCATTCCCAATCCAAATAGTCAAATTGAAAATGAAAAGGAGAATGAAGTTGTTGAAGAACTTGTAATATGCATCCAACCCCCTAATAAAACAAAAGAGTTGGATGAAATAATTTTCGAGGCTCATAAGGAAAACGAAAAAGATATAATTACATTTCAAGAGCCCATAATTGAACAAATTTGTATATTTACTCAAAATGAAAAGAAATCTAATATAGATATGCAATTTTCTTATTTTATTGATATTCCATTAAAATTGCATATTTCTAATTTTCTTATAGGTGTGATGTTATCAATTATTATTTATGGCATTTGCATCAAAGTCATAACTCACCCTATTAATGAAATTTTACACCATCGATTGGGTGTAGGTTAAAAAAAAAAAAAAAAAAATTAGTCGAGCTAAAGACTATAAACTAAAGCGCTTTGTGGGAGGCAACCCATATTTTTATGTTTCATTTTATATTTCACTTTTGTTGTGTGTTTTATTTATGTTTTAGGTTAACTTCTTGTTTTGATTTTTGTTTATTTTCTTATGTTTTATTTTTTGTTTCTTTTTTGTTACGCTCTTGACAATGCTCTATGATGAGGTACGACCATTCTAAACTCTAAACTCTTTCACGCTTCAATTTATATTTGTATTTTGATACATTGAGGACAATGCATAAATTAAGTTTGGGGGTAGTGGGTTTATATGGTTACTTCTTTCATGTGTTTGAAAATGGTAGAATTTTTTTTTAAATACAAAAAAAATTAGATGGTTGAGTATCTATTTTATATATTAATTATAAAAAAAAATTAATAAAAAAAACAAAAAAAATATATATTTATACATGTTTAATATTATCTTTCTAGTAATTTATATTTATATAGTTTTGTGCTTTTATACTTTATTTTCTATCAAAAAAAATGAAAAAAACAAACCTTTTTGGTGATATCCGTTTTTCCTTTGATACTACCATTGATTGAATTTGATTTTAGTTTAAAAAAATATATGAATCTTTCTTAAGCTTTGTGTTTAATTCTTGGGTCAATTTTGTTTAAAAAAAATGAAATTTTGAAAAAAAAATTATTATTCATCATAATATGTGAAACAAATAGTTTATTACAACAATTTTTCCAAAATTCACATAATAACTTGATAAATAGTTTTAGACTTCTAATTTAAAATATATTTTCAAAGCAAGATTGACTATGGAATTAATTACATAAGGTTAATTTTGGATTCATATTTTTTATAAATTATTTTCAATATGCAATCTTTGATGACATTTTTGATATCACCAAATAAAAAAAATAAAAAAAGTGTGTGTTTTTAATTTTTCTTTTGCTCGAGGATTAGCAAAATATTAAGTTTGGGGGTGTGATAACTCTACAAAATAGAGTTATTTTACCACTTTTTATGTGCTAATTGTTGCTTAATTCTTGAGTTTTTAATTGATTTATTAAGTTTTTAAGTAATTTTGAATTTATTAGGTTTATTTTAATTTTATAGATTTTTGTTGTAAAATATTGGAGTTAATTATTTGAATTATTGTTGTTTAATTTGAGGTAAAAAAATGTGGTATTATTGAGCTTAAATGTTAAATATAAATTAAGTTATAATTAATATTTTCAAAGAATTAAATTGATTTATTTTATAGTTGAAAATATTTTATTATGATTTATCTTATATTTATTTTGTAGGGAAATTTATGACACTTTTGGGCTTTGAAAAGAAAAGAAAAGAAAATATATAAAGCTGAAAAAGATAGGAAAATGTTGCATTTATCCAATTGCAAAACCACCTAATTCAGCCCATGCCACTCCAAGCCCAAGGCCCAACCGCATCTGCCTTGTCCCAGCAAGCCCACCACCGAAACTTGTGGTCCTCCTTCCTGCCAAGTGCTTCCTTCGGCCTCCAAGAGTCTTCAGCATATATCAACAAACCACCTTGTCGCATGCCCCTGCCTCCTGAAGACTTCCAAGCTGTACGGGCCAGCCTTACATCCAAGGCCCAATATGAAGCAACACAGCCATGCAGCTTCATCACACGTGAAGCAATCATGCTCCCATGCCAAGGCCCAAGTCAACCTTGCCAAACAACCACAAAAAGACCAAAATGCCAAAAATCATATTTTTCATTCCCAATATTTTTCACTCAAATATCAATTCACTCTTCCCTATTTTTCTTACCTAAATAAACATTCATACTTTATTTTTTTTACCCTAGCTTTTCACTAATATTTTACCCAACCAAACATTTCATCTTTCCAATACTCTTACACTTACTCTATTTATCCTACCACTTCCCAACACAATTAAATTAATCAATTTATTTATTTTAATTTGATTAATTTAATCTCCATATTTTGCCTATAAATAGAGTCTTGTAAGACCATTTGGGGGGGCTCTTCTTCTTCATTTTTTCAACCTCTTCTACACTCCATAGTTCTCTCTTCTTTTCACTATTTTCTATCTATCATTTTCATCTTTTGAAGAGCATGTCAAGTATGTTATTTTGTAATTTTTATTTCAATCTAGTTATGAGCTTCTAATCTTTTTCAAAGGTTATTAAGATGATGATGAAGCAAAATGTAACTAAATAGTATTTTTTTTATTGTATGTTGATTTCCCATTTGTGTAACATTGTTTATGGATTTTTCTATCAAGGATATGCATTTTTCATCTATTATTGAGTGTTAAAGCATATTACACTTAGTTCTTCATTATGCAAAAATATGATATTCTTTGATTAAATGTTTTTCATTAAATTGTTCACATCTAATTCTTAGAGCATAAGTATCATATTTTGCCTAAACATAATCTCTTTGATTTTTTGTAGTTTCATTAGGTTGTAACACAACTAATGCTTAGAAATTATATCTTATATAAGTGAAGAGAAATCCTTCCTTTTTGAAAGAGTAACTTGTGCTTGAATAGAAAATATATTTTGAAAAAAATATAGTGTGATTTATTTCAACTATATCTAAACTTGGGAATCAATATACTTATAAATACTATTGAACTTGCATTTTGTGGATTCTAACATCTTAATAATCTTATTTTACATATATCATTTGAAAACCATTTTTCTATTTAATCTTAAATATTTTCATTACTTGTCTTTTATTTTTCTAAAACAAAATCTCATCAAATATTTGGAACTAGGTTAGAATATTATTGCTTTGTTTGAAATAGTTTCTTTTGATGTTAGTCAACTCCCATGGGTTCGACCTCGTACTTACATGAACATTATATTCCGAAACGATTCGTGCACTTGCGAGTTTAATTATTAAAACACCCTCTTTTGGGATCAACAAGTTTTTGGCGCCGTTGCCGGGGAATTGCAAGAAAGAAACGATCTTTCTACAAGGTAAGTAACATTCTTTTGGGATATAATGTTCATGATGCCCTATGTTGTTGTGGAAACGACAAAATTCGCCGGGGTCCCGTCTATTCATGTCTCTTCTGATGGGTTGTGGCTTCCGGTAGTGTACGTGCTGCGTCATGGCCACGAAGATGTTCTCTTGGGAGTCCACCAAGTCATTATATTTGGAATAGTGCGAGACGTACTTCTTGCCTTACGCAATTCCTTTCTCGGGCTGTGTGATCCCACTTCCCCTGGGTTTCCGACCCTTACCTTTCCCTCTGCGCCTTGTGCCACTTGGAGCTCGACTGGATTCAGACGGATGGGATGGGGCGACAATTCCAGCACTGAATGTAGGCTGAAAAGCCTTGTATCCAGTGGGCGCTGCCCCGAACCCTGTCGGAGACATACCAAATCCAGGAGCAGACATGGCGCTATAACCACAAGGGGCGGCGTTCTAGCCAGGATGAGCTCCCAACAACCCCTGCTAATTATGAATGTCAGGGGAGTATTAGACCCCTAAGGCCATGGGGCCAGGAGGCGGTCGGGGCCATGAAAAAGGTGGATGCTCCAAACGCCCCGATCTGGGCGTCCTCCTAGCTTATGTACTCTTGAGCCCGACGAATGAAGTCGTCGAGCCGCCGACATTCCCTTCGCTGGAGATCATCCCAGAGTGGGGATCCCACACGGATGCCAGCCTGCAACGCCATCAGTTGGTTGCCACCATTGACCCTCTTAGTTCTTGCCGCTTCTTCTTTGAAGCATTTGATGTTGGCCTTGAGGGTCTTGAATGGCCCTTGCTTGATATTGGCTTGGGGTTCCTAGCATCTAATTTGGGGGCCCAATTAGGAGCTCGGTGGACGATTCCACTCCTAAGTTGAGTGAGAATTTGAAGCCCCAAAGCTAGGGTTTTGGTGTGAACTCGGGATTTGGATTTAATCCCTGATAAGTGTATCATTTATGTTGTGACTATGGTTTATGCAAGGCTTGGGAAAAGGATCGCATTCGAGGCCATTTCATCTTGCACGTAGGACTCGAGGTAAAAGAAGTTGGCATTGCACGTAGAGCGGGTATTGACCCTATTGTATCTAGAAACAATTATAACAATATAATATTGAAATGAGCCAGGGCTATGTATCCTTATTCCACGCTTTGTTTATTGTGCTTATTAGTAACTGATTTAGTTATGGGAAAAAATGGTTATTACCATAATCTTAGTGTTGCAAGACACACTTTACTAGGCATCGATTGTACATATGGTGCTGGTGATGCGGATTACGCAGTTATTACCCTAAGCTTAGTGTCGGGAGACGCACTTTACTAGGCATTGACCGTACATATGGTGATGCAAATTACTTTGTATAGTTGATATTAAATGCCAATATGATTATTGAATATATGTGGCTATGACTTATGAGTTATGTGAATTGTTATTTATATGAATTGTTATATATTCATGTTGAGATTATTGTGTATATGTTGTGAAACTTTTCTTGCAAGGCCTCGGCTCACGTGTGCTCTATCGTGCATGTAAGGGCAAGGGAAATGTCAACCAGCCATGAGTTGGAGGGCTTTGGAACGACGCTTACATGTTCGGCCCACTCGGTCGCCACGGTCGAGGTTTTGGAGGGACTGAGGGTATATGTCTAGTTTTGTCGCTTAGGTTGACTATTTTTGTAAACTCTGAATGTAATTATATTTTGATAAACTCTTCTGGGATCCCATGTAAATATTTTAAGTTTCAATGAAAAGTTTATGTTTTTAACCAAAATTTTTAATACCTAAACGACTGATTAATTTTAATTACACTTTTGAGTCCAAATGACTCGATTAACGAGTTAAGCACTATTTTAAACACACTTCATCTTTTACTATTCTAAAAAAAAGGGTACATAATGTAATGGTCCTGGATTAATAAGGCATTACAACTATTGGTGCTGGGTCGAGCAAAGACCAGCCTGCAGCAAAGTATCCCAGGCAATTCCTCCTTCTACAATCCAGACTCCTCCTCCTCCAACAAGCCAAAATCCTCCTCCCTCGAGCAACTCTCCAGTAGTGTAACGGCCCAAATTTGCTAATAAGACTTAGGGCCTTGATTAGCGTGCCTGGAGGGCAATAAGTGACTTATTGCTATAATATGTGAATTTATGTGAATATGTGATTAGAGATGCATGTTTAGTTGAATTAAATATGCATGTGGACCCCGTTTGGATATTAGGGGCATGTTTGCAATTTTAGCCCATTGAGGGCATAAATGTGATAAATGAGATAAATGCGATATACATGTGATATATCTGTGTAGCACGATCCGAGACAATCATAGGGAGCCGTTAGCCAGGAAGTCACAACGGGGTTGAATATCTGACTCGGGACGAGTCGAGGGGTATTCCGGGTATTAGATGTTTTATGGGGTTATCGGGTTATGGAAATAAATATTTGGAGATATATTTGAGGTTAGAATGTTTAGGAGGGAATATTGGGGAAATTTACCATTTTGCCCTCAATGACGTTTTTGGCACCCCAAGCCTTGAGGTAACCTTAGACACTAAGTTAAATAAAACAAAAACAAAAAACCAAGAGAAGCCTTTAGAAAAAAAGAAGAAATCGACCCTCCCTTCTGTCTCTCTCTCTCTTTTGGAGTTTATCCTTTGGAAGCTTGGGGAACCTTGGTGAATTTAAGCAAAGACTAAAGGATTTCAGCTGGGATTTTGGGAGCTACAGGCTTGGAGCTTGGAGAATTGGTTTAGGGATTCACTTCTGCTTAAGGTAAGCCTTTAATATGGTTGAGTTGTGTTGATTTGCAGCTGGATTTCTGCTGAAATATTAGAGTTTTCCATGTGTGTTGGGTGAAGGATCACTCTTGAGATTTGATGAGGTTTTGGGCTAGTTCCTTGTTAGGTTTTGTTACAGAAAACATGGTAGAGCTTATGTGATTAATGGTTTAGATTGTTGGGTTGATTTTGGGATAAATTGGCTGGGTTTTTGTGGCATCAATGGAGGATTTTTCTGGGTTTGAAGGGTCGGGCAGCGGCATTGTTCTTGCTGGGCCGCGGCCCTCTGAAGCACATTGGTGGCCAAGAAGGAGGGCGGGCCACGACATGCTCTAGCTAGGGTCGCGGCGCGCCTGCCCTGATTTGGGGTTGCTCTCTGTTTTGGGGGTGGGCCGCGGCATGGCCTTATGGGGCCGCGACTCTTAGTGTAATTTTGGGCTTTAAAGTGTGTTTAGGCTTGGGAACTCAAAGGTTAAGGCTCGGGATGGATTTTATCACCCAGATTGATAGAATTCAAGGTCCCGGAGATTAGAATTATGGCTCGAAGTTATTTAATGGATTAGAACTTGATGGGTGAATATTGTTAATGCGTTGTGACTAGGGTTTCGGCGAAGCTCGGATTAGGGGACTATGCTTGAGACATTGGTGCTTGGAAAGCTTGGGACACAGGTAAGAAAACTATTGTTCCCATAGAGCTTGTGTGCAGGGCATGACCCTATATGATTGTGTTGCAGGGCGTAGCCCTTTGATTGAGTTTGTTCATGTTTAGTATTTGCTTTATTAATGCTATGTATGCATATGTGTGAATGTTCGGCAAGAGCCAGGAGCGGCGCAGGCCGAGGTCGGCAAGGCCAGGAACAGCAAGGGGCCGGGAACGGCGTTAAGCACGTGGAGTGCAAGGCCGAGTGCGGCAAGGGGCCGGGAGCAGCGTTTAGCACGTGGAGTGCGAGTTTCCAGGGCGAGACCCTAAAGGATACCTGGGATATCCTCACGGTGTGGACCGCAAACCCAAGGCCTGGTAAAGTGCCTGGGACGGCATGGCCGTATGTGTATAGCCTATTGATGGCCTGTTTATATGCTAAGTGTTTGATATGCATATGTTATCTGCTTGTGAGGGTTTTCTTGCTGGGCTTCGGCTCACGGGTGCTCTGTGGTGCAGGTAAGGGCAAGGGAAAAGTCGACCAACCATGAGTATGGAGAGCGTGAAGCGGCGCATACATGTTTGGCATGCCTGGCTGCCACAGCCAGGGGTATTTTGGGAGATGATTGTACTAAACTTAGATTTTGTCGTCTAGTCGACTCTGCTTGTATTTATGTGTTGTAAAAATTTCTAAACAGTGTTTTGAGATCCCAAATGTTAAACGCTTTATGATTTTCAGCAAATGGAATTATTTTCAAAGTTTATGACCCTGTTTATGGTTTAATTACACGTTTGTCTTAAAATCTCGATTAGCGAGCTAAATGCACATTCTAAACTCACCTAGTAACGACTCTAAGGATGTAGGGCGTTACAAGTAGCCTCGACGATTGATCCCAATACTTCTCTAGTAATAATTCAATGCCTCAAAGCATCCGTCGAGGCGATCTTCGCCTAGGTGTTGAGGCATTTGTGGCCCTCGAGGAAGCCTCTGTGGACCAGGCCTTTGGTCGAGCCCTCTCGAAGGTGCTATTGGTAAGTATTTTTCATTAGTCTTGTGTTTAGTCCATTGCTTCTACTCATATATGATTTTTAGGTTTTTGTAGGGTGTGATGGCTCTGACCCATACTCCCCCTCGAGCAAGGGCACTCGCTGCAAAGGCCTCGGTGGATAAGTTCTGAAATATTGCAAAGAAGAACAAGGAGGATGATAAGAAAATAGATAATGAGCTGGTTGGTAAAAACATTGAGATCGAGCTGAAAAAGTAAAGTTATTCAAATCCTGCAGGAAAATGAGACAAGGCATACATGCCTTCTTGTCGAACGCGACCAACAGTTGAAGGATAATGACTTATGCAAGCTACCATTACTTTAAGAGCCTCTTTCAAGGTAGCTTGCGTACATTCAGGTCCTACCGTATGTACCTTTAGTTGTACTAGTTCTTTCCCAACGAGAATTTCTCTAGCTTGGCAAACTTGGGAACTCTGATTAATGGGATCCACAAAGGTCCCTCACACAACTTTTCGTGTTACACAAGGCATCATAAGGACGTGAACTGGTTTTTCTGGGATGTTGTGTAAAACCCTTCTTCTAGTTCCAATTATTGATTAAGGCTTATCAACAAATAAGCATGCATTTATAATACGTGCATTCGTGCAGGTCTATATTATTTATAATAGATAATCCCTATTGATATATAAAAGAGTAAATTATGGTTAAAATGTCAAATGTTTTCAAAATATTGTACTTTTATACTTAATTTTTTTTTTTGCGGTAAATATAATCAATGTTTTTAAAATGTTGCACTTTTATACCCAAACTTTTTTTTTTGCGGTAATTATACTCAATGTTTGTAAAATGTTGCACTTTCATACCTATTTTTTTTTATTATTTTGAAAAATAATAAGAAAATTAAGAAAAAATATATGTTTTTAATTATCTTTTAAATTTTAAATTATTTTCTTTTTCTTATTATTCCTCAAAATAACTATTTTAAAATTAAAAATTTATAAATGTTTTATTAAAATTAATAAAAAAAAATGATTAAAAAAATAATTTCATCATTTTAAAATATAAGTTTTAAAAAAAGTGAAGGAAAAATATACGTTTTAATTATTTTGATTAATTTTAAAATCTTAAATGATATTTTTTTTATTATTTTGAGAAAAAATAAAGAAGTAAAAATAATTTATAATTTAAAATGTAATTAAAACCCTATATTTTTCTTTCACTTTCTCAAATAATAAAAAAAAATAGATATAAAAATGCAACACTTCTAAAACATTGAGTATATTTACCCTTTAAAAAAGTTTGGGTATAAAAGTGCAACATTTTGAAAATATTAGGTATTTTAACTATCATTTACTCTAGATAAAATTATGAATAAATAGGATTTTTGCATCCCAAATTATTACCATTTTCAAATCGTGCCCCCAAACCTTTTACATCGTTAAAAATTCTCCAAAACTATTACCACTACTAAATTGTGTCCCTTTGTCCAAAATTCGGGGGCACGTTTTAGTCGTTGTAATAGTTCAAGGGCACAACTCTACAATTCAATAATAATTTAGGAGACACAATTCTATACTATAACAATATTTCAGAGGGTGTGAAAAAGTTACGTGTCAATTCCTCACTATGTCATATCACCTCTTTTGGATAAGGAGTTATGATTTGGTAGTAGTAATAGTTCGAGGAAAAATTTCAATAACGCAAAAATTTCGGAGGACGCGATTTTATAACCATCTCCAATGGATGATGTATAATTTGTGATAAATTTGGCCCAAAATATATATTGCACGCCCTGGTTTTCCCACGGGCTGATTAGAAGGTCGTGCCTCGGATTAGTCAAGTTTAGTCCGAGGCGCCACAGACCGAGGATATTAGCTCGCCCAAATTGCCCAGAATCAGAAGGCCGAAGGTCAGATCAGGGGAGAAGCTCGTATTACGAGCTTCTCATGGCACGGGCTGCCCACGAAGCTCTGACCCTCTACGAAGTCAACACACGCAAGATAAACGTGCGTATATCTGACATCACGTGTCCGATATCCCCCTGACTTCTCGAATACGCAGCAAGAACGTGCGTATCAGACACCCACAGCTGGATTGGGCCGTGCGGCCCATTCTCTCCTTCCATGCTGATTAGACCACACTTATGTGTCAGGTTTAGGAATTAATCATGAATGTCACAGAGTTGATATGACAAATGGTAAGGTCACGGGATGACCTCCCTACCAACTTCCAGGTGCCTTCTCCTATAAATATGGAGACCCTGGGAGTTGATAGGGGTTGGGAAAAATAGTCTTTGAAGAACTATATACTGTGTAAACCAAATACCCAGAAGATATCAATAATATTGACAAGTGGAGTAGGAGGATTTTAACCTTCGAACCACTTAAAAAAAGTGTCTCGAGTCACCTAGTTCATCCTATAAGATTTCATATCTGTGACGGTTCTACTTTCAGTACTAGTCCCTTTCTCTTCTCTTAATTACCTGTTGGCGAAGAACCGCGTCAACAGTTTGGTGCTTTCATTGAGAGCAAGTTCGATTAGTACTACCACCAACATCCAACTATGGTGACTACCCGATCCAGACATGGCAACGAGGCAGAACAGCAGGATGGGCAGGAGGCCCACCATGTTGCCATTCCTGATGAGAAAATTCCTGAAGTCCAACAGAGACCAGGAAAGCAGTCGGCAGGCCAAGACGACACTGGTAGTTCAGCGCCCCGGCCGCCTAATCCGGACCCATGTTATTATACTGCGGTGGAGATGGAGAATGATCAGCTGAGGAGCCAGTTAGCAGCCGCTAGTCAGCAAATCCGAGATATTCTGGACCGACTACCCCCTCTCGCAACCAACGTTAACGTTGGAGAGAGGCAAGGTGAGGCTCCTAAGTCTCGCCGAGGTAATCGATCCAGGCGTAGCCATTCGGATAGGCTCCCTGCAGCCAACTCCACCCCTTCATCACACCATCAGGAGGCAAACTTCAGGGAAGTGCCTAGAACCGGACAGTAGCAATACAGCCGTTCGGTTAGGACGTCAACTCCTAGCTCTCAGCCTTCCTCGAGGACGCCCAGGAGAGATCGAGGAAATTCCCGAAGAAGAGCCGGGGAGGGCCAGCGACGACAGCCCGTCCCCGAAGACCGTCATGCGCCTCATCCAGCTCGCCCAGAACGAGATCAGCAAGCTGGCAGGGCCGAGAGGCCCCCACCAAATTTGATTCGTCCAGATGGAACTAGGATCGCTTCCCCAGTCAGGCATCCTCCTTCTCCAATCAGACATCCGTCTCCTCAGCCCGTCCGGGACATCCCGGCCTACGAGGGTAGTAGGGGAGACCCGCCATCAGCTGGGCTTTCCCGGCGCAGCAGGGTGCCAGGGGAAGGATCAGGTCGTAGCCGCCAGAGACGCACCCCGAGCCTGTCCAGCAGGAGTCACTGGACCGGTAGTCGACGGAGTAATCTCTCGGGAGGAGACCTGCGTCAACAACTAAGTTCGGCACAGAGTCACCAGACTACTCAGGGGGGCGACCTTCGAGACCGCCTCAATTCTCACAGAGAAGATCGAGTTAGGGATGGTAGCCAGGCCCGCTCAGTGGGAGCCCGATCCGAAGTACGTAACGGAGGGAATGTCCCAAATAACCTGTCTCAAGATAGGGGGGGAAACAACCCACCTAATATGTACAACGGGTCCGGAGTTGTTGAACAGCACCGGAATAACCCAGGATCTCAGGACAAAACCCTAGAGCACCTAACTCAAATGGAGGAACTGATGAAGAAGCTCCTATCGGAAAAAGAAAAAGACGAATATGATTCAAGGGACGAGATGGAACTCTTCGCCCCCAATATAGAGGCAACGGCATACCCTTCTGGCTTTCGTATGCCCCACTTGTCAAAGTTCAACGGAGACGGAGACCCGTCTGACCATTTAGGGATGTTCAACACCCTAATGATGGCCCATAACATCGGCCCGGAGCTGCGTTGCTTGATCTTTCCTTCCACACTGACTGGGCCTGCCAAGCAATGGTTCAAGCAGAGTAAAAGGCAGTCAATCAGCTCCTGGAAGACCTTTTCGGCTGACTTCAAGAGGGCATTCCGTGCCTCTCAGGCCGCCCGAATCCAGGCCGATTCCCTAGCTAACGTGAGGCAGCAGCCCGGTGAGACGCTGAAAGCCTACTTGAGCAGATTTGCAAATGTCGCTGCTCGAGCAAGGGACGCTGACGATAGCTCCAAGCTCATGGCCATGAGGACCGGAATCCTAGTCGGCGGAGACCTGTGGAAAGATATTCAAAGGAGGGGAGTCAGCTCGGTTAGCGAATTCCTTAACAGAGCCCAAGAGTGGATAAACATAGAAGAAGCTGAAGCTTCAGCCGCAGGGACCAGCCAGGTCCCCGAGAAGCCCGCTAGGACGGGGACGGAGATCATAGTGGCGACTCCTAACGTCGCGCAGAATAACCAGCCCGGTGGTGGCAAAAGAAAAGGGCATGGTGAAAATAGCCAACACGGCCAGAAGAAGAATAAGTCTGTGGATAAATTCAAGCCCGTGTTCACAACTTATACCGAGCTCACCCAGTCCAGGGAAAATATTTTCCTGGCCAACGCTACTCGGGTCCCCTGGAAGAGGCGGGAGCCATTGAAACACCACAAGGGAAAGAGAGACGCTTCCAAATTCTGCCGTTTTCATAACGACGTCGGGCACAACACCGACGACTGCAGGCATCTCAAAGATGAAATCGAGATTCTCATCCGAGCAGGCCCCTTGGCGCAGTACTCGCGGAACAGGGTCCCGGCAAGTCGACCCGTTCCGGAGGTCCCGGCCATTCAGCCCGGGCCTCGGGTAGATCAGGACGTCCTTCCCCCCGTGGTCGAGGGAGAGATATCCACCATTTCTGGAGGACCACACATGGCTGGCACGAGTAGGGGCGCCCAGAAGAGGTATGTGAATGAATTAAAAGCTCACAACGGAGCGGAGTTCGCCCCGGAGCAGCGTCAGTCGAAACATCAACGATTAGAGAAACAGCCGATAACTTTCACGGAAGAAGATGCAGGCCATGTCCAATTCCCTCATAACGATCCTTTGGTTGTAGCAGTCCAGCTCGCTAACCGGAAAGTAAGGAGAGTGTTGGTGGACAATGGGAGCTCAGTGAACCTCCTATTTTGATCCACCTTAGAAAAGATGGGCCTGACCGTCGCCGAGCTAAAAGCGACCTCGGTGATGCTGTATGGCTTTTCGGGAGAAGGATCAGCAGCGATAGGGACGATCGAGCTGGTGATCACCCTAGGAGAAGAATCTCGAACAGTGTCCAGACTACTCGAGTTCGTGGTCATTGACTGCTCCGCTGCCTACAATGCCATCTTGGGCCGACCTACGCTCATAGCTTTCGAGGCTATCACTTCGGTCCGGCACCTCGCCATGAAGTTCCCTACTTCAGTAGGGGTCTGTACTATCAAGGGCGATCAGCTCGCTGCCAAGGAATGCTACAGCATTTCTATGAAGGGAAAATCTAAACCCGGGCAGCTAACGATGGCCATTCAGGGCCAAGAGGAATCCCAGGGACCCAAGGCGGCCCCTGAGATTGAAAAACCTCAGGTTCCCAGAGAAGAAGAGCTCGCCATAAGTGAGGACGTTGACCCCCGGATAGGCGAGGACAGGTCCGAGCTCCAGGCTATTGAGGAGCTCGAGGAGGTGAATATTGATAAACAAAACCCATCACGAACGGTTAAGCTCGGAAAGAACCTCTGTGACAAAAGAAAAGAGGAGCTGACTACGTTTCTGCAGAGAAACCTAGACGTATTCGCATGGTCGCACGAAGACATGATAGGGATCAGTCCGAGCGTCATCATGCACACGCTCCACCTAGATAAAAGCGTCCCTGCCAAGTCTCAAAAGCAGAGGCGTTTAGGGACGACCCGAGCCGAAGCCCTTGAAGAAGAAGTAGCCCGGCTCAAAAAGTGTGGCTTCATCCGCGAAGCCAAATTTCCCATTTGGGTTGCCAATCCCGTGTTAGTTCCGAAACCAAACGGGAAGTGGCGGACCTGTATCGACTTCTCCGACCTGAATAAAGCCTGCCCCAAGGATTGCTTTCCATTGCCGAGGATCGATCAGCTGGTGGATGCCACGGCGGGGCACGAGCTAATGTCCTTCATGGACGCGTACTCAGGCTACAATTAGATCGCGATGAATCCGGCAGACCAGGAGCATACCAGCTTCATGACCCCGACTAACGTCTATTGCTATAAGGTCATGCCGTTTGGCTTGAAGAATGCCGGAGCGACCTACCAAAGGCTAGTAAACAGAATGTTCGCGGACCAGATCGAAAAAAACATGGAAGTGTACGTCGATGACATGCTTGTCAAGTCAAAGACTGCCGACAACCACGTTGCCGACCTGGAAGAATGTTTTAACATACTGCGAGAATATGGCATGAGGCTCAATCCTCAGAAATGCACTTTCGGCGTCGCATCGGGGAAATTCCTGGGTTTCATAGTAAATACCCGAGGAATCGAGGCAAACCCCGACAAGATCAGGTCACTGCTCGAGCTTCCTTCCCCCAGGTCGTGAAAAGATGTCCAAGGCCTCACAGGAAGGGTGGCAGCGCTCAACCGGTTCATTTCCAAGTCAACCGACAAGTGTCTGCCCTTCTACAACCTGCTCCGGGGAAACAAGAAATTTGAGTGGACAGTGGAATGCGAAAGCGCATTCCTTGACCTGAAAGCGCATTTGGCTGAACCACCTGTGCTATCCAAACCCAAGGCAGGAGAACCTCTTTTCCTCTACATGGCCGTCACTGAGGACGCAGCTAGTGCTGTGCTGGTACGAGAAGAGGATCAGGGTCAGAAACCAGTCTACTACATCAGCAAGAGACTCCTCGGAGCTGAATCAAGATACCCAGTGATGGAAAAACTGGCGTTCTGCCTAATCACGGCCTCACGAAAGCTCAGGCCGTATTTCCAGTCCCATTCTGTGCACGTCATGACCGATCAGCCTTTAAGGCAGGTTTTGCAAAAGCCTGAAGCATCGGGACGTTTGCTAAAGTGGGCGGTCGAACTCAGTCAATTCGAGATTTTCTATACTCCCCGAACTACCAGAAAAAGTCAGGCCTTGGCCGACTTCGTGGTGGAATGCACGGGATTCCAGGAGAATCCATCGGAAGAATTACCTCAGGTCGCCCCCCCACGTTCGTCGTGGAAGATCTTCGTTGATGGTTCATCTAACGAGAGCGGCTCCGGGGCCGGAATCATTCTGATATCCCCCGAGGGACATAGGTTCCACTCGGCGCTAAGGTTCGGGTTCAAGGCGTCTAACAACGAGGCAGAGTACGAGGCTTTGTTGGCCGAACTTAGGATAGCTAATGAGCTAAAGGCGAGCTCTGTCCAGTGCTTCAGCGATTCCCAGCTCGTGGGCGAATACCAGGCGCGGGGACCCAAGATGGCTGCCTATTTGGCAAAGGTAAAGTCCGAGCTGTCTGCGTTTGGGCGAGGGTCGGTCGAACAGATACCTCGGGAGCAGAACGCCAACGCAGATGCTCTCGCCAAACTCGCCACCTCGGGGGAGACGGAAACCCTGGGGTTGGTGCCTGTAGAATTCTTGGAGAGACCAAGTATAGAAGGAGATCGGGCAGAGATTGAAATGATTGACATTAGGCCGACATGGATGACTCCCATTCTTGAGTATCTCGTCGAGGGCAAGTTACCCGAGGGGCGTAACGACGCACGGCGAGTCCTTTATCAAGCTCCTAGATATACTATAGTCGAGGGAGTGTTATACCGACGTGGGCATTCCCTACCTCTCCTTCGGTGCGTTCTTCCCAGTGAAGCGAAGGCCATCCTGCAGGAAATTCATGAAGGATTCTGTGGGGACCACACTGGGGGGCAGAGCCTGGCCGTAAAGGTTCTCAGGCAAGGTTATTATTGGTCGACTCTGTCCAAAGACTCAATCTCGTATGTGAAAAGGTGCGACAAGTGCCAGCGATTCGTTGTGGTTGCCCGAGCTCCTCCGGTCGAGCTAAAAATGATTTCGTCTCCTTGGCCATTCGCTGTCTGGGGAATAGATTTAGTAGGCGCCCTGCCCACCGGAAAGGGCGGGGTCCGTTACGCCGTGGTAGCCATTGACTACTTCACCAAGTGAGCCGAAGCAGAGCCGTTGGCGACAATAACATCGAAAAAAGTGCTAGACTTCGTGGTTAAAAGCATCATCTGTCGATTTGGCCTACCTAAGAAGATCGTCTCTGATAACGGCACTCAATTTGACAGCGACCTGTTCACCGAATTTTGCGAAAGGCACGGGATCGTGAAAAGCTTCTCGTCCCTGGCCTATCCTCAGGCGAACGGCCAGGTCGAGGCTGTCAACAAAACTCTAAAGGCAAGCCTCAAGAAAAGGCTGGATGAGGCAAAGGGGGTCTGGCCATAACAGCTCCCCCAAGTCTTGTGGGCATACCGGACCTCGCATCGGACTTCTACAGGTCACACTCCTTTCTCCCTAACCTTTGGGAGTGAAGCAGTCCTCCCCGTGGAAGTTAAAGTCCTGTCACATAGAGCCCGGTCTTACGACCAAGATAGGAACCATGAGCTCCTATGTCATTCGCTAGACCTTATCGATGAAAGGCGAGAAGATTCACAACTCCAACTCACCCATTACCAACAAAAGATCACTCGCTACTTCAACACTAAAGTCAAAAAACGTACCTTTAGCGTCGGCGATCTGGTCTTAAGAAGAGTTTTCCTGGCCGGGAAAGATCCCAGAGAGGGGGTTTTAGGACCGAGCTGGGAAGGACCATACCAGGTCATCGAAGTCATCAAGGAGGGAACTTATAAGTTAGCTCGACTTGATGGAGGGGCGATCCCGCGAACTTGGAATGCCATCCACCTAAAGAAATACTATCAATGATCCACTTGTAAGGCCTGGAAGGCCACTTTCTATGTATAAATAAAAATCAAATGTTTCTCTTTATTTGCAAGTGTGATTTTAAAGTAACCACGAAAGACCCTTTCCCAGTTACTTGGGGGGCATATGGTACCTGGATATAACCAGGTCTCCTTAACGACTTGGATGTTGATTCTTATCTATGGATAAGGGTTAACACGAACTAAGTCCTATCCTAGTTTTAACCAGGTCATAAAACTTAGAAGTTAACTAAAATTTATTGACCGTGGTTCTTCTTTAAAGAGCTCAGGATATGGATAAAAGTTGACGTGGACTAAGTTTTCAAAATAAGTTCCTGGTTTTAACCAGGTCATAAAACTTAGAAGTTAACTAAAATTTATTGACCGTGGTTCTTCTTTAAAGAGCTCGGGATATGGATAAAAGTTGACGCGGACTAAGTTTTCAAAATAAGTTCCTGGTTTTAACCAGGTCATAAAACTTAGAAGTTAACTAAAATTTATTGACCGTGGTTCTTCTTTAAAGAGCTCGGGATATGGATAAAAGTTGACGCGGACTAAGTTTTCAAAATAAGTTCCTGGTTTTAACCAGGTCATAAAACTTAGAAGTTAACTAAAATTTATTGACCGTGGTTCTTCTTTAAAGAGCTCGGGATATGGATAAAAGTTGACGCGGACTAAGTTTTCAAAATAAGTTCCTGGTTTTAACCAGGTCATAAAACTTAGAAGATAACTAAAATGTATTGACCGTGGTTCTTCTTTAGAGAGCTCGGGATATAAATAACGGTTAACCCGAACTAAATTTATAAAAATAAAGAGATGAAGCGTAGCTAAAGGCATGAAAAAATATATAAGTTGAAATTGCAAGGCAAATCGTCTCGAGGTGGAAACACCTCATGAAAAAATTACAAAGACAAAATAAAATAGTTCAAAATGCTCAAAGAGAAGTGTCCTAAGCCCCATCAGTTGGCCCTTTGGAGGTTGCGGTCTCGCCCTGCTTCGCCACGACGGAGGCCTCTCCAGTCTCCGAGGGAGGTACCTCTTTGTTTAGTCGGGCTTGGAGCTTCGGCAGCAAAAAAGCCCAGAGGTCCGACGGCATGAAAGAAAAGTCCGCATCCGGGTTATGGGCCCAGCAGTGATAGAACAGGTCCTGCATGGACTGCTCCGAGATGGCCCGCTCAGCTTCCAAGGCGGCCTCCAGGGCAGTCTGGGCCTCGGTCTTCGCTGCCTCAAGATCTGCTCGCGAAGTGGCAAGGGAGGTTTTAAGTTCTCGGTTCTCGGAGCGGCTCCTCTCTAGCTCGGCCTTCGAAGCCGCCAGCGCATCTTTCGCCGCATGAGCTTCCTGGAGGGCGGCCTGGCGCTCAGCCTCCATCTCCTCGAGCTTAGCCTTGGTCCTAGCGATACCTCAATGAGCGGCAGCAATGCCCTGCGAGAAAGGAATGATAAGTTGGCTAAGCAGAGAAACAAGGCATTGTGCAAGTGTTACAGCTTTAAAAGAGTGGGGCAGATTACCGTTAGGGTCATGTCCAGCGAAGACTCTATGACTCGGACCAGGCTCATTGCTTCAATAGCCCGGAGATCCTTCTCTTTGAGTTTGTAGAAGCGGCCGACGACATAGCTCGCCGACTCATACACCGTCCCCCGGAATGCTTCTGGGATCCTTCCAAGATCCTGGGGATCGACCGGGATGCGTACGTCTGGAGTCCCGACCTCCAGTACCACGTTCTGGGTGGCTGGTGGAGACCGCTGGGGCGGCGGGGGCATGTGCCCTGCTCGGGCAACAGGGAGGATCGTCCCCTCGACCTGGGATGGCTGGGTCTTTCCCTTCTCCTTAGCCGGGGATTTGGTGGAGGTCCCAGCCGAGCTCTTGGACTCTCGAAGCCTTTTCAACCTTGGCCCCGCTGGGGGGTTCCCGCCAAAGACCACGCCCCGCAGATTACCTCCGGGCTGAGACATCTCTTCTGCCAAGGACAAAAAACATGGTTATTACAGGTATCCAATCATACAGAAATAGAAGCGAAAGTTTAAAAGCAACAAGTAAATGAATGCTAAGGGAGCCCTACCCCCTGAGCTGGAAGAACCTAAGGCGATTCTCTCACGAACTGGCGCAGGTTCTAGGTTCGGTTCTGACTCGGGGCTGGACTCCTCTACATACTGCCTAAGCCCCGGAGCATAGATGCCCCTCTGGAGCGACGGCCACGTGCGTAAGTTGGTTCCATACTCCTCAAAAATGATCGACCTAAAAGATAGGGTGTTATCTACTACTACGTGTTGTGTGTACAACCAAAGTCCCACATTGGCTAGAAATGGGAAGGATCTTGGGTATATAAAGTTGGACACCATCTCCATTAGAATGAGGCCTTTTGGGAAGGTGCCCAAAAACAAATCCGTGAGGGCTTAGGCCCAAAGCGGACAATATCATTCCAATGGAGAAATAGATGGTGTCCGACGGTCCTTACAAGTGGTATCAGAGCCGGATCCCAAAATTAGCCGCCAAACAAAGGAGGTGAAGCTTGCTGCTAGAGCCATCAGAGGTTCAGATCTGATTCGAAGGGATTTCGAATCTAGCTGGTGAAGGGATTCATCTAGCTTACTCAAGGGGATCTTGAGTGTTGGAATCGAGCGATTCAGGTATTCGAAAGGATTTCGAATCTAGCTGGTGAAGGGATTCATCTAGCTTACTCAAGGGGATCTTGAGTGTTGGAATCGAGGGATTCAGGTTTAGATTTGTAATCGTCTGAGGGGAGGCAAGGTGGTCCTTTGTTTGAGGGGAGGATTGTTGGGTGTACAACCAAAGTCCCACATTGGCTAGAAATGGGAAGGATCTTGGGTATATAAAGTTGGACACCATCTCCATTAGAATGAGGCCTTTTGGGAAGGTGCCCAAAAACAAATCCGTGAGGGCTTAGGCCCAAAGCGGACAATATCATTCCAATGGAGAAATAGATGGTGTCCGACGGTCCTTACACTACGGTACCCCTAGGCCGACTCTCTTGGTGATCCAGCATGAGCCGGTCAACACAATGGAGGAGGAGTGTGTCCAGGTCCGAGTTCCTCTCGTGACGATGGACGATCTGCCTAGGATTGAACCTAACCAGACGGGGGTCTGCAGTGGCCCTATCTACATTCTTAAATAAGTAAGGGTTACCTTGGCCAGAAGGACCCGCGACTGCTCCGGATTGGACCCTCTCCTCGCCCATCCTCTGGGCGACCTCAAAGGTCCTCTTCCTGTTCATCACGAGAGGAACCTCGTCGCCCTCCTCCTCACCTTCATCGTCGGCAATCTCCTCCACAACGGTCAGTCGGTTGTCGCGAGCTGGGGGCGGCCCCCGGGGCCTCTTCAAGTTCAAAGTCTGATTTGGGAAAATCAGCTTGCAGTATACCATCGTCTCGTCCGTCACGAGCGCGCGATAGTCTTTCTCACTGGGGGGCAAGCTCGCCAGTGTTTCGTATTGACCCCCGAGGGTCGCAGATTTTTCGGTCCTCGCGTAGATGGCTGCAAGAATGGGTGAAATCAGAAGTGGAGTAAGGGAGGAGCTAAAACAAAATAACCCTTAAAAGGCGGGCTGAGGTCAAGGATCACTTACGAGGGTGATTAAAGTAATGATGATCGCAATTGCGGAACCCAGTTGACATGAAGAACTGGTCCTTGAAGTCATTCGGGTGGCTTGGCAGCTCGATGACCGCCGCCGTATTAGGGAAACGGGTTAAGTAATAGAACCCGTCGCCTCGCCCCCGCTGGTCCGGGCTGGCTTTGAGGCAAAAGAAGTATAGTATGTCGGCAGGAGTGGGGACCTCCCACTCATGCCTCTGAAATAAATACCTCAACCCCGCCAGCAGACGGTAAGAGTTGGGAGGGAGCTGAAATGGGGCCAACCCCACATAATTCAGGAAATCAGCGAAGTACTGATCCAGGGGGAGGAAGGCCCCTGCCTTGAAGTGTTCACCGCTCCAGGCCGCGAACGACTCATCGAGCGGCGTGCAGCTCCGCTCACCCTCCGCAGCAGGTCGGGCAATTACGGAGGCCCTCCCCAGGGGAATGTTGTGGTTGAGGAAGATTTTGGTGATCTTTGCCTGGTCGGTTACCTTCGAGACGATTCTCTCCGCCTCGAAAAACGCGTCGGGGGCAACCTCGACCTTTTTTTCCACGGCCGGCCCAAAGTGGGGAATCGGCGAGCTAGGCACCACCGCCTTTCCTTTCTCTTTCTGGGAGGCCGAGCTTCCCACGTTCTTCTGGGGCAGATTCCTCTTCGGGGCCATCTGGTCGCCTATCGAACAAAAGAAACACTTTAGAAAAGGCGACCCAAGCGGGAGGACGAAGCAATTATTCGTTACCCAAGCTGAGGTAAGCCCAGCCCGGGGGAGAGTGGAACCACGCAGTACAATGAACACGCGCCTATGCCCTTAACAGATCCCTGATTACTCGGAATTCGTGTGTCAGGAGGTTCAGAGTAAAAACTTGCCTTGGGGGGAAAGTTTCAGCAGGCAGAACGTTGCAAAACCGCTTTTGAGGCGTATTCCCTAAGCTACCTGGTTTTGCACCCAAAATTTCTAGAGATCCTACCCAGAAATGGTTCCTGAAGGAGCATTTTGAAACCCATGCCCCAAGGCGATTTCCTACTATAAGAGTGCCCTAGTCTAAAAAGGGCTGTCACCCTCCATACCCACGCAACCCAGAAACCCCATGCATGCGACTACAGTAAAAATTTTCTTACCTAAGCTACAGTAGCATATTTTCAAAACGGACAGGGTCAGAAAACTTACAGTGTATTGCTGGATGATGAGCGAGAGTGTTGCGCTGGTGAGGGCTTCGTCGGTGCAGTGGCTTCCAAAGCTTTGGAGAAACTTGTGCGCCTAAGCTTCCTGAACAAGGAGAGTGGGGGCAGCAGAGGTGAGGGTTTCGTTCTTCGGAAGATCAGAGAAAGAAGAAGGAAATTTGAGAATTTTTTGAATGAAAGGGTGGCCCGTGCGTAGGGTGGCCACCCCCTTTTATACCAGGAAAGGATCACGTGTAGAAGACCCTTGGGTGACCCTAGTGAGGGATCCGAGGCCTTCCACTCGAAACCTGAAGCGATGGCTGGGCAATAGGCTAGGCCATTAAATGCGGTTCTCGTAAAACGTACCGTCGCCACCCACGATGTTCCACGTGTCAGACGCCTGCGAAAAGAATGGAATGTGAAGGGTTGTGGGGAAAGTCTGAAAGCCCCTACTGTGGTCTCCTATATATGACATCACGTACCACGAGCAGGAGCTTGGGGGGCAGATGTACGCCCTGGTTTTCCCACGGGCTGATTAGAAGGTCGTGCCTCAGATTAGTCAAGTTTAGTCCGAGGTGCCACAGACCGAGGATATTAGCTCGCCCAAATTGCCCATTATCAGAAGGCCTAAGGTCAGATCAGGGGAGAAGCTCGTATTACGAGCTTCTCATGGCACGGGCTGCCCACGAAGCTCTGACCCTCTACAAAGTCAACACACGCAAGATAAACGTGCATATATCTGACATCACGTGTCCGATATCCCCCTGACTTCTCGGATACGCAGCAAGAACGTGCGTATCAGACACCCACAGCTGGATTGGGCCGTGCGGCCCATTCTCTCCTTCCATGCTGATTAGACCACACTTATGTGTCAGGTTTAGGAATTAATCATGAATGTCACAGAGTTGATATGACAAATGGTAAGGTCACGGGATGACCTCCCTACCAACTTCCAGGTGCCTTCTCCTATAAATATGGAGACCCTGAGAGTTGATAGGGGTTGGGAAAAATAGTCTTTGAAGAACTATATACTGTGTAAACCAAATACCCAGAAGATATCAATAATATTGACTAGTGGAGTAGGAGGATTTTAACCTTCGAACCACTTAAAAAAAGTGTCTCGAGTCACCTAGTTCATCCTATAAGATTTCATATCTGTGACGGTTCTACTTTCAGTACTAGTCCCTTTCTCTTCTCTTAATTACCTGTTGGCGAAGAACCGCGTCAACATATATCAATGATATATTTGGCTCACTTTTTATATTTATACTCCAATACACAAAGTGTAAACTAGTGGAAAAAATCAATATAACTATTAATGTTTATTGAAAATATACAAAACAATTAATTTTTTTTATTAAAAAATAAATTAAAAATTAATAATTTATATTAAGTGGCAAAGAAATAATTAAAAAATATAATATTTATTGTGAACTAAATTTTACTCGTAACATAACTTTTAGCATGCGCCAAATATGACACATGTTTTAGACTATGGAAATTTAATTTTATGAAAATTGCTATACACCACTTTTATAATTTATAGTACTCAATTGTAGATGCTCTAGATTGGTATTCGTCCTTTTTACGAGGACCCATTCCACTACGTGCTTGCGAGCATCTACTTTATCTAATGAATGTTATCATTATTAGCTACTCGAGTGCATACAAAACTTGTTACGAAGCTACTTATTGAGTGTTGTCTCTACAATGATATGATACACGGACGACATATGAATCATCCTAATGGATACAATGTACTTGTCAACCTGGCTGATCGCACACCCTATACTCTCAACAATATTTATATAAAAAAGTAAACAATATGTACAGCTAAACATTACACAGTAAGGTCACAATTTGTTCCAACCAATTCATTTCAGATGATACTTATTATAGGAATTCTCAGCGATAATAGAATATGCAAAAGGTATCCAGTACAGAAATATAGGCCCCCTAAAAGAACAAGAGTTCCGCAACCATATGTACGTCATTAAGAAATACTCTCCATTACAAATACTTCTAATTATGCATAAAAAATTATTACCATTTTACAATAGAATATCATGTTAACGAATCTTTAACCAATACAGACTAAATTCTTTGGCATGATTTCTTTCCTCCTGCAACTCAACATCGCATCAAGGCTGATATTCGACTTGGAATTAAGGTTGGGAGTTATAAACAAGGGCAAAAGCTTGGCTAGTAGAATTATGCAATTGTAGTGGGGAGGCAATGTGAACAAATAGCGCAAACCAACTAGCTATAACAGTTTATATCATGAAACCCCCCCCCCCCCCCCAGGAAAGCATATAGAAACTCTCCCATCTGAATACGAATTTACTATTCTTTTTTATGAAAATTTGATAAGGAGCGAGCCCAAGTAATCTACACCTAGCTGACAACTTACAGACTCCTCTCTCTGCACCAACAATATCTTCACTAGTTATTATTGTTCTGGCTCTGTACAGGAGCAAATCATGCAGAAGGACTTGATGACTGCTTGTTTTTGCTTGAACATGAACACTTGGCCTTTGTGTCTGAAAGTGTCTGCAACCAAAGGTAAAGATATTTTCGTTCAAAAGAAAGAAAAGTAGGCTGACATTCAAGTTGAAGGGATCAAGAATTAGATTTTTCTTTGTACCTTAACCTCTTTCTGCAGGTCTTTAATATAATCAACCACCAACTCTAACATATCTGCTGTGTTTGTTTGCTGTCAAGAAGAGAAAAAACAATTAGTTTCATAAATTAAAAGCTATTAACACGAGACACATTTGGGTTTAGAATGTCTCAGCTACCTTATCCATGTTCGGGCATAGATCCTGCAATCTCCTGATTCTTTCACTAATCCGAGTTCTTCTATTCTGAAATTTACAGTTGTCTTAATATTTTTCCAATGAATCCAACAAATAGAGCAACTACAATTATTTACCTGTTTAATTTTCTCAGCATAGCTTAACATTTTCAGCATAAGCATTAAATTATCATTTTATCTACTAGATTGCTTGTTCAAGAATCCATGGGCATGTTGGATATCCTTATTCGAAGTTTCACACCAATCCTATGAGACTCATTACGCAGTCTGATTGTGTCAAAATTTGGCTTTCATCCTTCTTTAAAGATGAAAACATACATATGTATCACTTCTTGTTTTTGCCTTTGTTTATGCAACAAAAATATCAGAAAAGCATTTACCAAACAGTCTTGGAAATATAGATTTTGGTGTTTCTAAACTTTTTTTTTTCTTTATCCAAACCATGTAATAATTAATTTAAATGACACTGAAATGTAAATCTACAAGAAAATATAGAACAATGGATTCTTCTTACCCTCTCTGCAATGCTTCGAGGATGAGTAGCATAGCCCCTCTTGGCTCGCATTTTGCAAGGAACAGAACCCTGAAAATGCAAAACTTTTTCTCTAGGAGCCATATCAAAAGTCTTTGGCAAGCTCAAATGATGTGTCAAACCACGGCTGCAGTTTCCAAATTCCGTGCTCTGTTGAAATATAACATCATTTATATTGAACTTAACTATAATGGTGGAAATAAAGAACATAAAACACACTAGCCCCAATAGTTACCTCCATTTCAAATTCACTTGAAGTAGAAAACATCTTCACATCATTGTGATCTCTGGACCTTTTGAGGCCACTGAATGCTGATTCATCCCAAGAATCCGTTGGGAAATTTGAGATGTACTCATTACCATTTTCTATTCCCACTTCCTCACTCCGGTTCTCAGAAATCTGAGGCATACGCCTTGAGCATGAAGCTGACCCAGATGAAAAATTCAACTGACTATCGACTCTAGAGCCACCTCTCATCGCATCAAAACCTATTGTTCATTAAGATTATTAGAGATTTACTTTAGAGCAAGACAAAACAATGGAAGCATGACCAATACATCAAACTAGTCAAATAAAGAATCAGATATAAGACAAACTATTCTCAGATGCTAGAGCGGAGAAGAACCCAGCTGGAGAGCTACTTTGCCGAAGAAGATTTGAGCGATTATCATTCGGAGGACCCATTTTAGGTTGAAGCGAATTTCCCAATCCCTTAGAGTTGAAAACACCAAACGAGCTCTCCAAATTAGAGTCCACTGAATTCAGGCGATGTATGCTATGGATTTGTGGAGCTTCAGAACAACTTTTGGAGTAGTCCTTAGGCTCCTGCTTCATTGAAGATCTCTCTCCGGAGTTGTCAGATTCATTACAAGCTGAAATGAATCTCTCTAACATGGTCTCCACTTCGGGACTCGAGGATCGGAGATCACGGTAATCCTCCTCAGATCCACCGTCCACAGCATCGTTATCATTATTGCCACTGTTTTCCATAAGGGTCGACAGAAAGGAGCCCGGAGCCGAGCAATAACGCGTCAAAGTAGAGCTCTGTTGTTGAATTTGATCGAAGCTTAAATCCATGAATTCTGGGTAGTTCTTTCCCATCTCTACCTCTGAACGCTTGAAATTCGGACTGTATAAAAGACTCATTGAAGTACCACTCTTCCACCAAAATATAATTATATATATTAACGCGTGTGTATAAATACAGTACAAGTTCACAAGCTGAAACAAACAATTTATTGAGCTTAGAATCTCTCTTGGACTTTGTTTCAAGAAAATAAAATTGGGAAAAAGATAACAGAGGTGTGTCAGTGAGACACGATAGACCAAGTATGAAGTTTAAGCTTGATTTTGTTTATTAGTTTTAGTCTAATTTTTAAAAATATGTATATATATATATATAGTATGTGTTGAGGAATTGGGGAATTGAGATTGAGAAGTAATAGTAGGAGAGTAGTAAAGTAGACTAGAATCCAACACCCGGTGTTTCTCCACTCCACATCTGAATCTGATCATCATCTCCTCTTCCTATATTTATCCACCCCAAATTATAAAACCAACCTCGAAATCTCGTTGTTATTACGGAAAGAGCCATTGGAGAGTGACGTACTGTAGTCGACGAGAAAGTTCGTCAGCCATTAGAGCTGACCAAATTATCCCCGATAACCTATTTCCCATTACATTCCTATCCATCTTTTTCTTATCTTTTTTTTTTCTTTTTTTTTTTGTTTAATAAATAAATCTTATTCTTATCTTAAAAGCCCTTCACAACGCCGATATTCATTTATGTTTTTGTCGAAAAGCGGTACTAGATATTCTTGTAATTTTATTAATTGAAAAAAATTGAAAACCTCTTTCTAACTAACTAATTAACTAATACGAGTACTATTTCAAAATAGAATTTAACTTAATTACTATTTAGTTGATTTTTTTCTTTTTTTTAAAAAAAGTGGGATAGTTAGTGGAGGTTAGACATATAAATAGCATAGAAAACGTAGCTTAAGGGCCAAGCAACTCTAGTTCAACGCGGAGAGGTGATTTGGGATTGTTATTATTTGTTAATGCAAGTGTGGGGACTACCCAGCTAAACGTAGCGTGTCCGATGCCTATGTGGGTGGTCTTTGGGTCAAGGCAAGAGGCAATTCACTCTATTAGGACATTAGGTGCATGCATTTTCTCACGCACACCTTCAAATCATTTTTTTCTGTCCTTTTCACTAGTACTCTTTTTTATACCACAAACTTCTCAACTTGCCCTAATCCATTTCATAATATTAATCTTTTTATCTTATGTAGATTCACAGAATTAGTGTTGCTCCAAGTAGAAACATAGTACTTCTTTCTGATTAGTACCTTTCTTTTTCAGATAATGATGATGATGATGATGATTATTATTATGTCTACTTGTTCTTTTTTCTTTGGGAGACAAACACAATCTTTATCTATATTATATGCCTTTCTTACATATCCAAACCGTTCATAAAAAAGAATGCATTTTTTTTCTTTTTTCTTTCTTTTCATATTAGTATTTACTAGTGGATAAATAGGACAATATTCTTGAGTCCGACTCAATTTATTATTGACCTAAATTTATTGATACTACAACCCAATTCATATTATCTTTCAACTTAATTAATTATAGTTGTTTTTCACTACTACACTTGATGACAATAATTAAAATGTATCAGTATGACCAATAAATGTAACCATTATTTGTGTCCAGAAAAGGAGTATAAATTTAGTTTGGTCCTGATGTTTCAAAGAAATCAGAAAAAGGAAAATGAACACAAAGAATTAATAGGTCAGAGATTTTTTTTAG
This sequence comes from Humulus lupulus, assembly GCF_963169125.1. Classification (NCBI taxonomy): domain Eukaryota; kingdom Viridiplantae; phylum Streptophyta; class Magnoliopsida; order Rosales; family Cannabaceae; genus Humulus; species Humulus lupulus. Next base: position 153,795,499 of record NC_084793.1, read on the forward strand.
AAATTTAGAAGACTTTTTCTTGCCAAAATTATGATATTTATATATTTCAATAAATATTCAGCAAAAGTATATATTTTCCATAATAAATATTTTGCTTGAAATCTCACATGGGTCGTGGTTCAAACTACGGCTTCGTGAGGACAAAGGGTGGATCGTGTTTTATCCACTTGGGGTTTTAGGTCAACGAGTGAATAAGCTTTAAAGAAAAGGAGGGACAATATTATGTATATATAATATACATACAGTGTTATATATATTGAATTTGACAACAATTAATAGACAAAAGGACAGGAGAGAAGAGAAGGTCTTCAGTCAAATAAACCATGCATAATAAACAGCTGTTAGTATTAGTATATACCAAAATATGTACAAAAGAGTAAGACTCATTGATTATTTGCTTAAAAAGTCTTCTAGCCTACAACTACAACTACAACTAAGATCAAATTTAATAAGGATTATATTATACTAGTTAATTAATAATCCAATAATTTGTGCCTCTTTAGACGCTTTTTGTTTTGGTACTTAGTTTAGACCAACGTGTTTCCCGTGTTTTTTCATTAAAAATAAAAACTGCATTCATGCTCTGCAATCAAAATGACGTTCAATGTTGAATTTGAATAAGTATGGTTGACATTTATTTATTTGTCTTTATTTAATTTATGTGGCTGATACTTGATAAATTGACTTTCATCCAATGTCAACTCATTCAAGTATAAATTGGTGGTGGGGAATTAATTATACTATTAAGCTTTCTAGCTTGATAATATTGACTCTTAAATATTTTTACAGTTATTATGTGTTCATACTAAAAAAGTTCTTGATTACTTTGTCATAGTTTGGTAAGTTCGCCGACTTAATCTGTGTTCACACTACATATATACTTGGATGACTTGAAGTTTTTATTTCTAGGGGAAAACAGATTAACAAGAACCAAACTTAGGAAGAGGCATTTTAATATTAAGCACTGAGAATACAACTGATGGATAGCCCTCCTTCGAAATATCTGAATCATTACAAGGTAAAGCATTTTTAATAAAGAATAGCAATCTGGCAGCGTTGAGACAATCAGAAGCTATATGAAATCTATGTAAATTCATTTCAGTAGCAGGTTTAACACCCTCCAGAATTGCATTAAGTTCCATTGCAAGCGGCTTTAAGGACCTTCTATTGAAGATGGACTTTGTAGCTCTAACTCTTCCCATGTCATCCCAAGCAACCACTCCCGCGCACTGCAAGATGAATCGGCCTCACGCACTGCTGCATCCACATTAATCAAAATCTGATATGAAGGAGATCACTTAGATTCATTTGAGATTTTCTGCCCTGGTACATTGATTCTAATGGAGTAATCTGACTGAACATTCTAACAGGTCTTGTGGCTCGGTATTAGAAAACCAGAATATACGTTGTTTTATTGATATTGTAAAAGTGTGTTAATGAGTAGGCCTTAATATATATATATATATTTATAGGCCAAGTAAAATAATGAAAGCTTGGTTAAACTAACCAAAACAGCTTAACAAACTCTAACAGATATATACCAAAAGTAGTTATAAATAACTCAATTCTAAGACTCCCCTAGATGAGGTATACTTGTTTGTAAGGCTCATCTTGGACAATAACTCATTGAACTGAGAAGGGAACAATGATTTGGTGAAGATGTCAGCTGGTTGTATTTGGAGGCGACACTGTTGAGCTTCAACTGGCCACTTTGGACTCGCTCTTGAACTATATGATCGTCTATGTCCACTTGCATAGTTCGTTCATGAAAAATAGGTTTCTCTGAAATATAAATCGCTGCATTATTGTCATGGTACAACAATGTCGGTTTGGAGTGGATATACCAAAGTCTTTTAATAAGGCAAGCAGCCATAATAATTCACAAGTGGTGTTAGCCATGGCCCTGTATTCAGCCTCTGCAGAAGATTAGGAAAATGTGTTTTGTTTCTTTGATAAACTAAGGACTTCCCTAAGAATATGCAAAAGCCTCAAACTGATCTCCTTCTATCAGGGCATGTATCCCAATATGCATCAGAAAAGACTTTGAGTTGAGCATGAGTTGCTGGAAAATTGGAATCAGCAAAGACTTGGAGATTTGGCTTGGAGGCTCACTGAAATATTGACTTAACCTGTTGAAAACATAAGAAATGTCTGGTAGTTGTGGTTAGATAAATAAGTTTACCAATTAAGCTCCGATAAGATGTAGAATCAGCTACAATCTCCCCTTTTTCTTTGCTTAACTTGACATTAGGTTCCTTAGGTGTTGAGGAAAATTTAGCTCCTAAAAAACCTGTTTTAATTAGAAGTTGTAAAATGAAAGGATGCTGAGAAACAAAAATACCATCTTTAGAGTGATCGATTTCAAGGCCAAGAAAGAAACGTAATGGTCCAAGGTCTTTAAGTTGGAATTTAGAATTCAAATTTTGTTTGAATGCAGTAGCATCATTGTCATTGTTGCTTGCCATAACAATGTCATCTACATCTATCAAAACAGCCAAGAAAAACATTAGAATTAGACCTGATAAACAGTGAATGATTTGATGGAGATTGTTTGAAGCCTTCTTGAATCAATGTGGTGGTAAGCTTGGCATACCACTGTCGAGAGGCTTGTTTTAAGCCATAAAGGCTTTCATTAAACTTATTGACAACATTTACAGGAAGCTCCCCATGAGGTTCATAACCTTGAGGAAGGTTCATATAGACTTCTTCATCTAAGTCTCCAAGTAAAAATACATTATTAATGTCCATTTGGTGTAGTTTCTAGTCATTTATGGCAGCTAGTGCAATGAATACTTTTAAAGTATTAAACTTTGCAATTGGTGGGATAAAGTTTCAAAGTAATCAACACCTTGTTGTTGATTGTATCCTTTTGCAACTAGGTATGCCTTATATCTTTCAACATCACCATTGACTTTGTATTTAATTTTGTACACCCATTTGTTACCAATGACATGTTGACCATGGGGAAGAAGGACAATTGTCCTAGTAGTATTAGCAACAAGATCATGAAGTTCATGTTGCATTGCTAATTGCCATTTGTTTATTTTAGAAGCTTGAGTACATCTGCTAGGTTCAAATATGCTATGTGCAACAAGAATAGCAACACCAAAATGTGTATTAAACATGTCATATGATATAAAATTTGATAAAGGGTGAGTAGTAGAGTACTCACAAATGTAGTCTCTGAGATGAGTGGGCCAATTGATAGGTCGACCAGACTTTGAAAGGACAATTTATTGCTCAGATGAGGGAGTGGGCACTAGAGTTGGATCAATTTGGTCAGTGTTAATATGAGAAGAAGGGCTATATGAAAAAAAAATCAAGTACGTCAATGGTGTATGAAAATTTTAAAGGAAAGATAGTTTCATATAAAATAACATCCAGTGAATGAAATACTTGATTAGATTCTACATAATTCAATGTATAAGGATAGCCAATAAAAATGCAAGCTCTAGGTGTAGGAGTAAACTTGTGTCATTTACTGTTAAGGGTAGATGCATAAGCAAGACAGCCAAAGTTTCTAAGATAACCATAAGATGGTATTTTCTGATATAATAACTCAAATGAAGACTTATATTTCAATAAAACAAAAGGAGTGTGATTAAGCAGATATACAATAGTGTTAATAAAGTAATTCCAATAGGAAAGAGACAAGTCAGATTGAATAGCAAATGCCTAAGCAACATTTAATATATGCTGATGTTTTCTTTCTACCACTGAGTTCTGTTGAGGTCTTTCAATACAAGAATGATATAGTTCAATGCCTTTTTTTAGCATAAAAGGATGTTCAGTTCAATTCTTTGACATTACCAGACCTTATGGATTTTATATTAGTGGAAAGTTGAGTGGAAATATAAATGCAAAACTGAGGTATAATAAATTGAATATTAGATTTACATTTCAGCATATACACCCAAGTAAATCTAGTGTGGTCATCTACAATTGTGAGGAAATATTTGTAGCCTTCTAAACTAATTGTGGGAAAATGACCCCAAATATCCATGTGAATCAAGTGAAAGGCAGTAGGGGCCATATTATTAAAGGAAATTTCTTATGTTTTGCTAATTGACACATATGACAAGGAGCGCTAGTAGAAGAAGAGATAAAAAAAATTCAGTATTTGATTCAAAGAATTTGTAACCAACATTGATGGATGTCCTAGGTATGTATGAACATCAGTACAAGATTTTTAGAATGAACATAATAGCACAAGAGGGAAAACAAAACTTGTCTTGTTGAAGAAAGTATAGATGACCAACTCGTTTAACAATCCTCGCATCAGTTTCAGAGATGTTTCCTAAATAGTACAATTAGAATGTGAGAATAAAAGATTGTATTTATGATGTTTTAGAAGAGCAGGAATTGAGAGGAGATTAAGTTTGAACTCTGGGACATACAAAACGTCAGATAAGCAAAGATGATCATTTAATTGCACAAATCCAGACTTTCATACTTTAATTTTTAAACTAGTAGGTAAACTTAATTAATTTACAATGGAATGACTATGAAATGAGGAAAAACAGTTTATGTCAAAACAGACATTGTTAGTTGCACCACTGTCAACTATCCAAAGTTCATCAGAGAGGGGTACAGAGTTACCAGGACTATGTGAGACTATGGGTAGAGTAACATCAATGGAAGCTTGATTATGCTGAACTTGTTGACTGAGAAATGATCTTAGATTATGGATTGAAGAGTCATTCTCAGTGTGTGGAAACAATGAATTGAGATGCAGTAGCTTAATGAGCATATGGTTTGTTGGAGGAATATATCTTTCATTTATCACCATATCCTTGGGGAAAGCCATGAAAAAAGAAACACTTGTCTTTGAGATGACCTAGTTTTTGGAATTGGGAGCAAGTTGGATGCTTCTTCTTGTGTTCTTGAAGATGGAATTGGGGGAAGGTTAGGATTGGAAGTAGAAGCTGCAATAAAAGTATGGTGTTTTGAAGTGTGAAGATTTCTTTGCCGCTCTTCTTGAATGATTGTTAAAAAAACCTTTCGAAGGAGAAGGAAGTGGATCTTGCAGTAATATTTGAGCTCTAACAACATGGTAAGATTCATTGAGTCTAGTAAGATATTGCAAAACCTATTTGAGATTTTGATAAATCAAGATTAACCGCAGAAGCGACACATGTGCAGGGTGTAGAGGACGATGAGTAAACTTTATGGTTAGTGATCCAAAATATTATCCTTTGACCTCGTGTAGTCAATAAAGATAATTCTAGTAGAGATGAGTTGTCTCACGGTATTGTGTCTTCAACAAATGTGTCTTGACTTACCATTATCCATATTACTCTGTATCCTACAAATTTTAGATTGACTATCACAATGTATGCGTATTGTACGCACAAGTTTTGGCCTTCTTAGATCGTCCTCTAAAAAATGGCATAGCCACATTTATCTAGTGCGATAAATTCATATTCCATCGTGGATATGGCTATTATAGTCTATTTTTAGGATTTCCAAGATACAACTGCAGCACCCAGTGTGAATATATTTCCACTGGTAGACTTTGAGACCTTCATATAAGATATCCAATTCACATCACTATAACCCTCAAGTATCTTATGATATCTTGTATAGTGCAGCTCATTATTATGAGTAAATCACAAGTACTTTAGTACTCTCACAATTGCTTGCCAATGATCAGCTCCATGATTACTCGTATATCTACTAAATTTACTCTTTGCATAGGCTATGTCTAGTCTTGTACAACTCATTAAGTACATTAGATTACCTATCATTAGTGAGCATTCTACTTGAGAAATACTCTTTCCTTTAGTCTTGGATAAAGGTAAAGATAAATCAATTGGAGTTCTGGCGAATCCATAATTGTCTTTATCAAATTATCCAAGAGTATTCCATTTATTACTCTTTTGATTTTAGTACCTAGAACAACATCAGTGTGTCCCATATCTTTCATGTCAAATCTTGAGTTCAACATATTCTTCGTAGGCTTGATCATCTTATCATTACTGCTAATAATAAGCATGTCATCCACATACAAGCATACAATGACATGCCTATGTTCAATATCTTTCACATACACACATTTATTGCTTTCATTGATCTTGAATCCACTTGTTATCATTGTGTTATCAAATTTCTGATGCCACTGTATTGGTGCTTGCTTTAAGCCACATACGGGCTTCACCAAATTACAAACTTTCTTTTCTTTCCCTAGAGCAAAGAACCCCTCAGGTTGCTCCATATCAATTTCTTCCTACACATCTCCATTAAGAAAGTTTGCTTTCACATTCATTTTATGTACTTCATGATTGTGTAAAGTCGCAATTGCAAGTGCCATCCTAATGGAATTTGTTCGTTACCGGAGAATAAGTATTAAAATAGTTTATGCCTTCTTTTTGTCAATAGCCTTTAATTACAAGCCTTGCCTTGTACTTGTCAATTGATTTATCTACTTTTAACTTCTTTTTAAAAATCCACTCGGAAACTTGACGTTTACTTCCCAGTGGAAGATCCACAAGTTCCCAAGTGTGATTTTCTAATATAGAATCAATTTCACTATTTATGGTCTCTTTCCAAAGTAGACCCTTTGTAGAGTTTAACGCTTCTTTGAAAGTTTGAGGTTCACCTTTCAGCATATAAGTCATAATATTTGGACGTTTTGTTCTTATTCTTCCAATGCATCTAGGTTCCACCTCAACTTCTTCATCTTATTCATGATTATTTTCATGATCAAGCTGAAGCGCTCATTTAGGAGAATTTGATTCTTCTCTATGTTTGCAAGGAAAAGTATCTTCAAAGAACGATACATTCCTTCACTCCATTATCGTATTCTAGTGTATATCAAGTATATTGGATTTGCACATAAGAAAACGATATGCATTGATATTTTGAGAATAGCTAATGAAAATATAGTCAATTATTTTCGAACCAAATTTCACCTTTTTAGGTATATGGACTACTGTTGGGGTTTTATGCCGTAATTAAAACTCAATTTCTTTGTAATCTCATTTTATTATCAATAAAATAATAGAAATCATTTTTTGACTTGGTTAATCACTTTGCTCACATGTTTTATTTTCATGATTATTTGTTTAATATAAACTTCTTTTAAATTTCGAACATATAACTAATCATATTTATAGTGACGTAATCACAGTGGAATATAAATATGATTATATGTTCAAAATAAGTTAGTCCTAAGATTAGTCGGTGCACTGGATTTACACTGACTTGCTAATCTACGTTATGATCTACTTATACATGTAGTGTTATGTTCTTTCCAGAACATTAGCAAAGTAGATAAGATCGTATGTATTTGTTACATCGAATTGGACTGATATTGACAGTTGATAGGATAAGTAAACATACCGTTATTATCTATTCTCGTCATATCATATAGTTGACCATAGGTCAATTCAATCTCATTTTTGAGTGGTTAGTATTCTAACTGATTATATTATTTGAGTTCTTTGACTTGTTCGTTACCAGCTTACCCTACGGACTAGCACATACTTACATCGTGGGAACTCGGTAGTATAATTGAGTGGGAGTGTTAATCATAGATATGAACATCTATACCTTCTGATGAAGAAGTGAAATGATTGTTTCCTTTTAGTTTGGTTCAAGGTGCTAAATGATAGACATCTCATTTCAGTAATTAATATTAGTTTACTGAAATATCATTTACAAGGAACTAAGTGTTTTAAGGATACAATACAATGAAGAATAAAACGGTATTTTAGTCTCATCTCATTGTAGACCGTCTACAGAGGATTGAGTGACAAATTATGGTTGTAACAATGGATAATTAATAACGTATCTATATTTGTTATAGAGCATTCTATGAATTCAAAAGTGCAATTCTGAGTCTTTAGTGGAGTCACGAGGAATTAATAAGTTAGTCTGAACGCCAAAAATTGGACATGATCCTTAGAGGGCCACAATCAACACAAGAGAGAAAAAGTGAGGTTTACCCTCAGTGATCTCGAGCAAACCAAGTAACCCCGTGTCTTGCCCCACGCGAGACCCGCGCTGTAACGACCCAAATTCGCTAATAAGGCTTAAGGGCCTTGATTAGCGTGCCAGGAGGGCATGATGGGATTTTTGTGTGATTTTATGAGTAAAATGCATGGTTATGATTTAAAGCATGTTATATGACTAATTGACTATTTGAGATGCATGACTATGTGTATTAGTATGCATGTAGGCCCTGATTGTGTTAGAAGGGCATGATTGTAATTTTGGCCATTTTGGGCATAACTGTATTGATATGTGATGATTGTTGAGACCACAGTGGTATGTGGGTGTATCCGTGATTTGTGACTCGAGGCGATCCCAGTGAGCAGACTAGCGGAAAGTCGAGGCGGAGATTTATACCCGGCTCGGGGCGAGCCTGGGGTTATAAATAGGAAGTTAATGAGTATATTGGGGTTTATTTTGATATCGAGGAATATTATTTGGTGACTTTATCAGGTGTTGGAAAGCAACGGGAAAATATTAGGGACACTTGAGGATTAGCGGGAATTGGGTAAAATGACTAAAATGGCCCTACTTGGACAAAAAGGGTTTAAATTAATAGGGAGGGTATTTTGGTCAATTGGATTTTAGAGATTGATTTATGAGGCTTTATTTAGTGGTATTGTTAGAGAGTGTGAGAAATCTGAAGGAAAAGAAAGAAAGAAAAAGAAAGAAAAGAGAGAAAACAGAGGGTTTTTCTAAAGGATCGGTTTGTGCATTCTTGCACCATTTCTCTCCATTTTTCTTGGAGCAAAGCTCAGTGGAGAGCTAGGATAGGCTGAGCATCAAGGATCTTAAAGCTAGGCTGGATGATTTGGCAAGGATTAGCAAGAACACATCAATGTTTGAGGTAAGTTTTTAGAGTTTTCAGTTTTAAGGGTTTGGCTGGTTTGAGCTGTGTTTTGAGCTAAGATGATGGGAATTTTAGGGAATTTCTGGGCAAGCTTGAGGAAGAGCAAGCTATGGAGGTCTAGGAAATGAATCAAGGTCGAAATTGCATCAACGGTATGAATTCTAAGCCTTTAACCTTGTTGTTTGACTGAATTTCTGGGTTTAGGGTTGATCATGGGGAATTTTGAGATTTGGGTTGAATGTGCTTGGGTTTTGAGTTCTTGGGATGAGTGTGAGGTGTTGATATGTTTGTTTTTGGGTTTGGAAAAGGTTTGGACAAGTTTGGGGTTGAAATGGTAGAACGAAATCGCAAGATGCGATTTTTGGGTTTGGTCTGGCTGCAACTAGCGCTACAGCGCTAGTCAGGGGGCGCTGTAGCGCTAGCCCCTGTTTCTGGTGGGGTGGTTCTGCTTGTAGCGCTACAACGCCCTCTTTAGAGCGCTGTAGCGCTGCACTATTCACAGAGGGGATTTTTGGGCTTTTGTGAAGGGATTTTGACCTAGGGTTCGGGGCTCGATTCCGCCACTTTGTTTTGGGGATCTAGGACTTCCCGGGGGCTCGGGAGTGGTCCCGAGGCTAGGTATTCGGACTTGGGGTTCGGTGTTGACTTTGACCTATGTTTGTGCCTAGGTGTGCGCTAAGGCTCGAGTGGGATCGTGCTCAAGGAGTCATGTCATCAAAGCTATCGACTTGACAGGTAAGAAAACTATAACACCCGTAGGATAGGGCATGGGCCCATAGTGTGATTGCGGGGCACGACCCTATATTGCATGATGAGATGATTGCAGGGCACGGCCCTATATTGCATTACATGTTAGGGTGTAGACTTAAATGAATTGATATTTGTTTCAATGTTGTTTGAGTTATACTATATGTGATTATAGTGGAATGATACGGCGCAGAGCCGAGAACGGCAATGGAGTCGAGAACGGCGAAAGGCCGAGAACGGCAGTGGGGCCGGTAGTAACACTTAGCACATGGGATGCTTATGGTCAGGGTAGGACCCAGTGGATACGTGTGATATCCCTACGGTGAGGACTGAGACCCCAGGCTGTGGTAAGGCTTCTGGGGCGGCATGGCCGTGTTTGCTTAGTCTAATGGTTGACCTGTTTATCTGTGGACTATCTGATATGATTAACTGTATAATTTGCATATGTTATGTACTGCATGAGTTTTCTTGCTGGGCTTCGGCTCACAGGTGCTCTGTGTTGCAGGTAAGGGCATAGATTGAGTCAACCAACCATGAGTACGGAGAGCGTGAAGCGACGCGTACATGTTTGGCCTGCCCGACTGCTTTGGTTGGGGGTTTATTTGAGAAATGGCTGTAATAATCTATGATTTTTATAACTAGTCAACTGTAAACTTATTTTAAGATGTAAATAGTTTTCAAACCTTATTTTGGGATCCCAAATGTTTAATACTAGAAGTTTCAAATGAAACAACGCATTTTCAAAGATTACAGCCTTAACTTTTGATTAGTCACACTTTCGTTTTAAAAACCTCGGTTAGCGAGTTCTTTGCACACTGTTTTGTCTTAAAACTCACTTGGTAACGGCTCTAAGGAAGTAGGGCGTTACACGCGCCTCATAAGAGGCCTTCACGAAACTGACCTGTCTCACCCCATGCGAGGCCCAGGTACACTTCACCTCGCCCACCTCACTAATGGTCCTACAGACCTGTGCCTCGTAGGAGAGCCTCACGCCAGCATTTCACAAGCCACTGTCTCACGTGCTTCGCAGGAGGGCCTCGCGCGCCACCGTCTCGTGAGCCCCAAGCCCGTGCCTCGCAGGAAGGCCTCACGCTAGCGTCTCGCGCACCCCCATCTCGCATGCCTAGGCTCGTGCCTCGTAGGAGGGCTTCGCGCGCCATCGTCTCGCGTGCCCAGACCTGTGCCTCGCAGGAGAGCCTCACACCAGCATCTTGCGAGCCACCGTCTCACATGCTTCGCAGGAGGGCCTTATGCGCCACCGTCTCGCGAGCCCCAAGCCCGTGCCTCGCAGGAGGGCCTCGCACCAACGTCTCGCGCGCCCCCCATCTCATGTGCCCAGGCTCGTGCCCCGCAGGAGGGCTTCGCGCCAATGTCTAGCGTGCCCCCCATCTCGCGTGCCAAGCCTGTGTCTTGCAGGAGGGCTTTGCACCAATGCCTCGCGCGCTTCGCTCGTGTGCCCAGGCCCAGCACCTCACGAGGTCCTCATCAAGCGCGCTTCGTGCACTACATAGCTGCACCCTCGGCACACACCATTCAACCATACGGTGACTTGCACCAATGGAGTGATTATATTAGTGGAAAAAGAGCTTTCCAAGGTAAAAGGGGTAGGCGCCCTGTGAGTGTAAGAGCCTACATGTGGCTCAAAAAGATCGCACAGGTACGAAGTACGTATTGGTGTACGACTCTGAGAACCCCAGGCATTTGTTCCTCATATCCATGCTACATAGGTAGTGGTTGTACGGGTGAGGCACCTGGTGTGGTCCTTCTCAGCAAACCCCTGACATCCATCCTTGGTAAGTAGTGGAAGTACGAGGAGTGGTGCCATGGCCTACATGTCTCTGACCATATATCAGAGTCGACACCACAACCACCTGTGCCACTACGTCTAGTGCTACTTCCCTGGTACTGTAGTTATCAATAATTTTGTCCCTTGGGACCACAATGTATTAGGGGCCATTAGAGCCTTGTACAAAGAGAGTCTCACTTCATCATTGAAGGGGGTTGGAAAATTCCTGTAATATCAGATTAATCTAAGAGCAATATATGAGTTTTCCTTCTATTTTTCACTTGCAATTTTCCTTCAAGTTTCTATAAGTTCATTTGCATTCATTAGGGATTGATTAAGTTTATGAGTTTTCCATCCATATTCCGTTGACGAGTTCTTACCATCAACAATTTGTCACCGTCTGTGGGAAGGATAAGTGCCAAGACACTGTTCTTCCATTTATTCCAGTAGGAAAATATGCCAAGACGCTCTAAGCAACTGAGAGAACCACAAGAGGTGGAGGTCCACCTCGACAGAGATCAGCTGAAGGCGTCTATGAAGAATCCTCCACCACCCAAAAATGTGGCTGCACTAAAGGAGCCCATGGTCCATGGAGATGAAAGGGAGGCATCGTCCCCAACTGTCCAGCCTGATGAGAACCATCCAAGACCACCGAATGCTCCCACGAAAGATGCAAAGAGTTTCTACCCCCAAGGCCACTGTAGGTGCCGAACTCTGGCAAGCGAGATCTGGGTCCATCAAGGCGCCGGCCAGACAAGAGTCACTGAGTGCATTCCATAAGCTCGAGGTCTAGATCTCAATTTTACAAAGAGAAGATACGCAAGTTACACCGGGAGAACCAAAGGCTAGAAACCACCTTAGAAAATATGCAAGAGGTGTTGAACGGCCTACTACAAGGGAAATCAAGCCTGCCCCTTCCTAGACAAAAGGAAAAAGGCCCAGAGGATGGAGAAACCACGGTCCCTGTGGATGATGGGAGGACTCGGCTCTCCACTAGTAATACCCCTCGGACAAAGCAGCATGAGCATCCTGGGCAAGCGAAGCAACCCCAGAGGCTAGGGCAGAAGAACAATGCTAATCCTCATAGCGAAGTCGAAGTCACCTCAAAGAAAAAACCCCCAGACCTAAGGGAAGAACTCAATAAGAAAAATATGAACGAGAGGACTACACCTCCTGTGGTTCCCTCGGAAGACAAAAAGAAAGGAAGGGCCAACCCATCCGCCTTGAGAGACACCTTGAACGAAAGGAGGAGAGACTTAGACGTCAAAATGAGGAGCCTGCGGAGTAAGATAATCACTGTGTCTGGGGTACACGCTGTCGACGATGAGTGTAACGTCCTACTACCTTAAAGTCGTTACTAAGTGAGTTTAAAAATGTGCATTTAACTAGCTAACCAAGCATTTAACTCAAAAGTGTAACTAAACTATATTAAAATCACATAATTTGAAAATTTAAACATTCATTGAAAATTATAAGTGTTTTGCATTAGGGATCCCGAAAATACCGTTTATAAATATTTACAACTCAAAATATGTTTCAAGTCGACTAAACGACAAAACAAGATTCACTACAAAGCATCTCCCAAAATACCCCTGGCCGTGGCAGCCAGGCAGACCAGACATGTACGCGTCGCCTCACGCTCTCCATACTCATGGTTGGCCGATTTTCCCCTTGCCCTTACCTGCACCACAGAGCACCCGTGAGCCGAAGCCCAGCAAGAAAACTCCACACAAATAGATAACATAAGCAATATCAATCACTCAGCATATAGCAAATCCGCCAAAAGGCTAAACATATACAGTCGTGCTGTCCCAGGCGCTTTACCCGCGGTCTACACCGTAAGGATATTCCAGGTATCCTTTAGGGTCTTACCCTGGCAACTCGCACTCCGCGTGCTAAACGCTGCTCCCGGCCCCTTTCCGTTCTCGGCCTTCACCGTTCCCGGCTATGCCCTGCATAAATATGTATTAACATAATCAATGGGCTATGCCCTGCATATAATCATATAGGGTCGTGCCTTGCAACACAACTACGGGGCCTCGCCCTGCTCTATGGGTAAAACAGTTTTCTTACCTGTGTCCCGAGCTTCTTGAGCACCGAAATCTTGAGCACGGTCCTCTAACCCGAGCCTCGCTGAAAACCTAGTCACAACACATACATAGCACTCTCATTACTAACCAATTTATAATCATCTCCCGAAACCAATCCCGTGCTCTCGGGACCTCCCGTTTCCCCCCACAAGGTATCGAAAGCATCCCCCGAGCCCCCTTAGCCAAAACCCCAAAGACACAATTTTTTCCCTGCCCAGAAATTGGCTTAGCGCCGCAGCGCCCAGAATGGTCCCATGCCCTGATTCATCCTAGCGCCGCGATGAGGAAGAACAGGGCCGCGACGCTCATACGCAAACCCAGAAAACTGGGTTTTTCCCCAACATTTTCCCGAGCCAAAACTCTTCCAAATCAACCCCAAGGTACTCCGAAGCCCCAAATAAATCTAAAACCCCAAATAACCATTATGGAAACTCAGAAACAACAACTGCAAGCTCAAATATCCAATCAAATCCATAAATCACCTAGTGGTTTAAAACTCTACAAACTTAAACCACACTTTATAAACTTTAAACCACCATTCAGAAATCTTAAACCATATCAGCAAATACACTTCCGAGATACACAAAATTATTACCTTAAACAGGGTTTCGACCTTGAGCCACCTCCAAATCCAATTCCAAGCTTAAATCCCTTGATTTCCAAATTGAATCTCACAATCACTAAGCCACAAACCCAATTTTCAGCACTCAACCCAAATTCTCAAAACACGCAAGGAAACTTAGAAATCAGATATGAAACCTTACCTCTGAATTAACCTTGGCCTATGCTTGATTCTAGTTGTCTCAACTCAGTCTTGAATTCCTTCCTTAGCCTCAAAGAAATTCAGCTCTCTTCCACCTTTCTTTCCTAGCTTCTTGGTTCCTCTAGACTTTCAACATAAACATTCAGATTATGCCTAAGAGTAAATAACCTATATGACTTTTCCTCAGCCAAGATTATCTTCTCCTGAGGCCAAATGACCCAATTGCCCTCCTTTCTAACTTAGTTTCTAGCTAACCCTCAAGGGCACCCTAGACATTTCCTTAATCTCTTGCAAGAATACCACTTTCCCACTTAAAACAACTATCCTCAAGAGTTACTTATAGTTACCGAAGTTACCAAAGTGCCACTAACCATTCCTCAATAACTCCCATACTCAACTTATAATATTCCCAAAATACCCCTAGGCTCCTCCCGAGCTGGGTATTTAACCCCGTTGTGACTTTTAACGAAACAGCTCCCTAGGACAGTCTTGGAACGTGCGCCACAATTATATCACCACTCACACGTGGTACCAATCACAACATATACAAATATTACATTTATGCCCCCAACAAGCTAAAATTACAAATATGCCCCTAACCACCAAATGGGGCCCACATGCATATTTAATCACCTAAACATGCACTTCTAATCACGTACTCTTTAAATTCACATATTAATACAATATAACAATTATTGCCCTCCAGGCACGCTAATCAAGGCCCCAAGCCTTATTAGCAAATTTGGGTCGCTACAACTATCCCCTCCTTACTGAAATTTTTTCCTCGAAATTACCTAAACAACTCAAGATACCGCTCCCGCATATCTGATTCAAGTTCCCGTGTGGCCTTCTCAACTTTGTTGTTCCTCCACAGCACTTTCACCAAGACGATGGTCTTGCTCCGCAAGACTTTATCCTTCTGGTCAAGAATCTGAACAAGCTTCTCATCATAAGACAAATCCTGGTCCAGATCCAAATTCTCATAACTCAATACATGCGTCGAATCTGATACACACTACCAGAGCATGGATACGTGGAACACATCATGAACCCCTGATAAGGCTGGAGGCACTGCCAATCTATAAGCTACCTCCCCAACCCGTTCCAGAACCTCGAAGGGGCCAACAAACCTAGGGCTCAGCTTGCCCTGAACACCAAACTGTTTCACCCCTCTCAAAGGTGAAACCCTAAGGAACACATGGTCACCGACCTGAAATTCTACGCTCCTGCGTTTTAGGTCTGAGAAACTCTTCTGGCGACTCTGAGAGGCGAGCATTCGAGCTCTAATATTTTCTATCACCTCATTGGTCCTCTAAACCATCTCAGGACCCAAATAACTCCTCTCACCCCTCTCATCCTGATGGATAGGTGACCTGCACTTCCTCCCATAAAGCATCTCATACGGAGCTACTCCGATAGTCGCTTGATAAATGTTGTTATACGAAAATTCAATCAAAGGGAGATACTTACTCCAAGATCCCCCAAAATCTAGCACACAGACTCGTAGCATGTCCTCTAGTATTTGAATCGTCCTCTCAGACTGTCCATCTGTCTAAGGATGATAAGCGGTGCTAAACCGTAACTGCGTGCCCATAGCCTTCTGCAGACTCTCCCAAAACTTGGAGGTGAAGGTGGGGTCCCTGTCGGATACTATCGACCTCAGAGCCTCATGAAGTCAAAAAATTTCCTTCACATATAACTCGGCATACTGCTCCACAGTATAAGTCGTCCTAATCGGTAAAAAGTGGGCGGACTTGGTATACCTATCCACAATCACCCACACTGAGTCATGCTGTCCCACAGTCCTCGGCAAACCAACCACGAAGTCCATGGTAATATCTTCCCACTTCCACTCTAGAATCCCTAGAGGCTGCAGCAACCTTGCTGGCCTCTGATGTTTAGCCTTGACCTACTGACAAGTTAAGCACTTGGCCACATAATCCACCACATCCCTCTTCATGCTCGTCCACCAGTACAAAGCTCTCAGATCTTGGTACATCTTTGTCGTACCTGGATGCAAGGAATAGGGAGTGGTATGCAACTCATCCAAGATCTCCCGCCAGATATCAGAATCCATCGGAACACAAATCCGACCCTTGTACTTTAGTAACCCCATCTCCGAGATAGAGAGGTCCTTAGCCACTCCGACCAAGACGTTCTCCTTGTGAACCTTCAACAGGAAATCATTCTCCTGCACCTCCTTGATCCTTTCAAGGAGCGTAGACTGAAGAGTGATGTTGGCTAACCAACCAACCACCAACTCTATACCTGCTCTAGTCATCTCCTCAGCTAGCCTATAAGATATTTATCTCGAACTGAACAACTGTCCTGGGCCTTTCTGACTCAATGCATCAGCCACTACATTAGCCTTCCTAGGATGGTATAGGATATCACAATCATAATCCTTAACCAACTCCAGCCACCGTCTCTGGTGCATATTCAGATCCTTCTGAGTAAAGAAGTACTTCAAACTCTTATGGTCGGTGTATATCTCGCACCTCTCACCATACAGATAATGTCTCCAAATCTTCAGTGTGAATACCACCGCTGCCAACTCCAAATCATGCGTGGGATATCTCTGCTCATACTCCTTTAACTGTCTCGATGCATAGGCTACCACCTTACTAGCTTGCATCAGCACACACCCTAAACCCTGTCTGGAAGCATCACAGTAAACCACAAATTTCTCATTATCCGTCGGCAAACTTAATACTGGCGCGGTGATCAGTCACCACTTCAACTCCGTGAAACTGTTCTCACATTTATCTGTCCAAACATACTTTATCTTCTTCTTTGTCAATTCTGTCAATGGCGTAGCTATCCTGGAGAACCCCTCAACAAACCGTCGATAATACCCCGCCAATCCCAGAAAACACCTCACTTCAGGAATACTGCTCGGTCTAGGCCAATCTCTCACTGCCTCAATCTTACTTGGGTCAACCAGAATCCCCTCCTTACTGATGATATGGCCCAGAAATGTAACGTGCGGTAACCAGAACTCACACTTGCTGAACTTGGCATATAACCTATGCTCCCTCAACCGCTGCAACACCAAACGCAGATGTTGCTCACGCTCTGTCTCTGACTGAGAATACACCAGAATGTCGTCGATGAACATAATCACAATCTTGTTCAAATAGTCCTTGAAAACCATATTCATCGTATCCATAAAATTTGCTGCGGCATTGGTTAATCCAAAGGACATGACTAGGAATTCATAGTGTCCATACCTCGTGCGGAAAGCAGTCTTTGGTATGTCCTCTTCTTTGATCCTTAACTGATGGTAACCTGACCGGAGGTCAATCTTAGAAAACACTTTACTTCCCTGTAGCTGGTCAAATAAATCGTCGATCCTAGGTAGAGGATACTTATTCTTAGTGGTCAACTTGTTCAGCTCCCTATAGTCAATACACATCCTAAGAGATCCATCCTTCTTCTTAAAGAACAACACTGGAGCACCCCATGGCGAGAAACATGGTCTGATGAACCCCAAATCCAGTAATTCCTGCAACTGAATCTTCAACTCCTTCAACTCTGCCGGAGCCATTATGTAAGGTGTCCTGGATACTGGCTCCACCCCTGGTATTAACTCTATAATGAACTCAATCTCTCACTGCAGCGGAAACCCTGGCAGATCTACTGGGAATAAATCTGGAAACTCACATACCAATCTGGTCTCTCCCGTCCAACCGACACAACCTTGGAGGTATCTACAACACTCGCTAGGAATCCTATGCAACCTTCCTTTATCAAGTCTCTAGCCTTCAATGCTGAAATCATAGGTACCTGCGGTCCACTAACCGTTCCCACAAATACAAAGGGTACCTCCCCTTCTGGTTCAAAAGTCACCATCTTGCGCTTGCAGTCAATCGTCGCCCCATACTTCGATAGCTAATCCATCCCTAGGATCATATCAAAGTCATCCATTGCAAGCTCAACCAGATCAACAGACAATTCCCTACCATCTACCTGTACTGGTAAAGCTCTAAACCATCTTCTAGAGACTACCAGTTCCCCAGTTGGCAACAAAGTCTGAAAACCCCTAGCATACAAAGCACTAGGTCTACACAGCTGATCTATTACTCTAGCAGACACAAATGAATGGGTAGCTCCTGAATCAATCAAGGTAGTATACAAATAACCAACGCTAGAAATCTGACTTGTCACAACTGAGGGGCTAGCCTCCGCCTCAGTCTGAGTCAAAGTAAACACTCTGGCAGGAGCGAGACTGTCACCCTGCTTCGGCTCCTCCTTCATGGCTTGTGGGCAGTCCTTCTTCAAATGATTGGCACTCCCATAGAAAAAACAGGCCCTAATCCTTCACTCACCCTGGTGTCGTCATCTGCACCAAGGACACACTGGAAAGCTCCTCCAGTTGTCATCTCCGCCCTGACGGCCACTAAAAACACCCCGTGCCCTCCTATCCAAACTGGGAGGAACAAAGAAATTTGGGGCTTTCTTCTTCTGCTCACTGGAGCCACTACCCCGACTGGATCCAATAAAAGGAGGCGCTGTCCTCCTAGCATCGTGCCTAACAGCGCTCTCTCTCCAAATCTGGTCCTCGGCCCCCTCAGCTGTAAGGGCCTTGTCCACAACCTGAGCATAGGTAGTAGTCTCTGGATCCAAAGTGATCTTCACATCACGGGCGATCATAATGTTCAATCCTTGTACAAATCTGTCTCTTCTTGCCGCATCTTTCGACACTAAATCTGGCGCAAACTTTGCCAATCGATCAAATTTTAGGGCATACTCTGTCACGGTCAACCGGTTCTGGGTCAGGTTGATGAACTCGTCAACCTTTGCAGCTCAAACTGCAACATTGTAATACTTCTCGTTGAAGATGTTCTTGAATTCTTCCTAGGTCATGGCTGCCACATTCCTTCTCTGAACCACTACATCCCACCAGATGCGGGCATCTTCTCTAAACATGTAGCTAGCACAGGCTACCCTCTCATTCCCCTCAACCCTCATGAAATGCAGGATAGAGGAAACCATATTCATCCACTTCTCTGCCCGCAGTGGGTATGGTCCACCCTCGAAGGTGGGAGGATGCTGCTTTCTGAACCTTTCAGACAAAGGTTCCCACATGTTCCTTTATGGGATACATTGCGACATCTACACTGATCACAAAAGCCTAAATTATTTCTTCACTTAGAAGGAATTGAATATGAGACAGCGTTGATGGTTGGAGTTGTTCAACAACTACGACTGCGACATTCTGTACCACTCGGGAAAAGCGAACAAGGTGGCAGATGCATTGAGTCGACAGCCAAGTGCTTACATGATGTAATGCCCCGGATTCCCTATTATGGTTAATGGCTGGATTAGTAGGCCGGGAGGGCCATAACTGTTTAATTATGCCATTAAATGTGTTTATGCATGTTTATGAGAATTATATTATCATATGATGTTAAATGCATGCTTGTGAGTCCACATTTGTTTACAGGAGTATTATGGTAATTTGGCCCGTTGAGGGTATAATTGAATATTTGTTGTATGTTAATGATATATTGTGAGACCACATTATAATGTGGATTGGTTCGAGAATTTCGACACGAGACGATCCTTAAACATGATTTATCGGTTTGGTCATAATAGGTTTGAGCTCGGGGCTCGGGGTGAGTCTCGGGGTCATATTAAAGGTTAAAGCGTTACCGGGGATTTTAGGGTAACGAGTTATGAAATATTGGTGTTTGAGGATATTGAGATTAGCGGGAATTGGGAAGTGTTAATTATGATTAACGGGTTTAGCGGAATGTACCAATTTTACCCCTAGAGTAGCTTGAAAGGCTTTAGATGACACAAGGGCATTTTGGTCATTTTAGGGGTGGATATATGAACTTAAGTGGCTGAAGGCTGTAGAATAAAACAGAACAAAAACAGGGGTTTGCCTCTCCCTTACCCGTACATCATCTTCTTCATTGCTCCTTTGAGGGTTTTGAGTTCTTGGTGGAGATTCAAGCTAGGGAAAACTTAAGGGCTGGATTGGAGACTTGTGTTAGCTTGTGTGGAAGGTTCAAGACAAGTTTCAAGGTGAGTTTTGGCCATTAACACAGCTGGTACTCTGTTTTTGTTTATAGTTTTCAATTCATGTTCTTGATGTGGGAAGTATGAATCAAAGGAGGTTTTTGGTGTTAGTTGATTGGGGTTTGGTGTGAGTGAGTTAAGGATGTTGTAAGGGGGTTTAATTACATGTTTGGAGGAGGTTTTATGATGGTTTGAGAGACTGGTTTAAGAGAAAAACGCACAGGGGGAAAAAAATCTGGTTTGTGCGTGGGCTAGTTGCTGAATTGGGCTGGGTGCCGCGGCATAGCTTTTGCGTGCCGCGGCCCATGCGCGTCTGGAAGATGGGGCTTGGGGGCGTGCCGCGGCACGGCTTTTTGGGGCCGCGGCCCATAAGGCCAAATTTTGCTAAAAGTGGTTTTTAGCTTAGGGATTCAAACCATAGGCCTCGGGGTTGGACCTAGTACCCGGTTGGGTAGTATTTGAGGTCTCGGGGGCTGGGATTTGGTTTGGGAACCCTCAGTTATCATTTTTATTGATGAATCCTATATTTTGGTTATGACCAGGTGACCGTCGAGGAATTTAAAGGTTGATCGTTCTCAGGGGTCGTTCATTTAATTATTCTCACTCGAACCAGAGGTAAGAAAACGGTGTTTGAGTACAGTTGCACCCTGTATAGGTATATGGCATGTATGGTTTGATATTTGAGGCATGCTGGTTGATATATGTGGACATGGATTGCATATTAAATGCTATTGAACGCTGATTACCTATTTGAGACACTGACTAGTCAGGGACCGACTCTAAAGTCGAGAATTATGCATTGAATGGCTCTATGGCATTAATGCCAGACCGACCCTAAGATCGAAGAACTTATAAGCGCTTGCCTGGTCTATGACCAGATGTTTATGGCCAAGGTATATGACCCCGGTGACTGTTGTCACATGGCCAAGGGACGCTGTCCATTGCACGACTCTAGAGTCGGGAGGAAGGTTATGTTGGTGACCATTCACCATACACCTGTCCTAAACAACTTATGAATGATTCACTCCTCAGTTAAGCCCTGGTGACCCTATCGTCACATGGAAAGAGGGAGCGATGCTCATTACTGTGACTTTTGGCTATTGTCACCTATTTGTTGGACTGATAGTCCTGAATGGTTATTATGATCGTTGTTGATATTATATCATGTTTTATTATGTTTTCTTGCTGGGCCTCGGCTCATGGGTGCTACGTGGTGCAGGTAAAGGGAAGGAAAAGCTTGGCCAACCCTGAGTGGAGAGCTTGGGCGATGTGATGTACATACAGGGCCGCTTGACTGCCACGGTCAAGGAGTTCTCAGAGGGACTAGGGGTTTACCCTATTTTTGCCGCTTAGGCCGGTGGGGGTTGTATATTTGAAACTGTAGCAACTCTTTTGAACTACGAACTACTTGTAACATTTTAAAAAGGCTCATGAGCAGTTTATTTACTTAATGAAAAGTACCCTTTCCTTTTTACTGGTTTTCCACCTTAACCTGTTAATAACACTTAGATCACGTTTTTAACCAAAGGACTCGGGTAGCGGGTCAAATTTCCAGTTCACCGTTCTCCGTAACTGTTCTGGGGTAGCCAGGGCGTTACAACTTGGTATCAGAGCAATGCCAAGGTTAGGGTTCTTGTAGACTGGCTGGGTATGTACACACATCACCGAAGACAAGCTCGACTCACGGTTTGGTAACTATTCATGTGGTTACATGTATAATTGTGTAAATGAGATATATATGCTTTACCTGTGTGCATGAGATATTATGTTGAGCCTGTGCCCTGAAATATCATATCTTCAGCAAATGTGTACTGATTAGTACTGAGATTGCTGGCACCTACTTATTAGTAGGGTTGTTTATGAGTTATCATGTGATACATGCTGAGTGCTGAATGCCATAAACATGTATCTGATTGTGAATATTGAATGACTGTGGAATGTGATAAACGTCTGTTGTTCTTGGACCATAAGGCGGCAAGAGGTTTAGTTATTACTACCTGACTGGCCGTATTGATTATTGTTTTAGTAAGGTATCAGTGACAGAATGAACCCAGAACAGACAGGCACCTCAGCTGGCCAGAATGGTCAGGGTCAGAATAATGACAGTAGTCAGGGTCAAGTGAATGACCAATCTCAGGTTCCACAGCCAGCACCTGCAAACTGGCAGCAGTTGTTTAATGATTTGCAGGCTATAGTGTTGAAACAGGGAGAGGAGCTTCATCTCCTAAGACAACAGCAAGTGCCAGTGGTAGCCAGTGTTGCAGAGGCACCTTCTGTGTCGGTGCCAGTTATTGGGCTACTGCCTGGGGTTGAAAACAGATTGGAACCTCTTTATGAGCGGTTCAGGAAACAACAACCTCCTGTGTTTGAAGGCAGTGCTGATCCCACCAAAGCTGAGCAATGGATGAGCATGATGACCACTGTTCTGAATTTTATGAAGGTAGTTGGTACTGAGAGGGTGGCCTGTGCGGCCTATATGTTTCGGGAAGATGCCCGGATTTGGTGGGAAGTGGTTGGTCAGACCAAGGATGTTAATCTCCTGAGCTGGGAGGAATTTCAGACCTTGTTCAATGAAAAGTATTACAATGACGCCATTAGAGCGGCGAAGGCTGATGAATTTATGAGGCTACTCTAGGGGAACTTATCAGTAACCGAATATGCCTTAAGGTTTGACCGTTTGGCAAAGTTTGCCAAGGAGTTGGTGCCCACTGATGGGACCAAGAGAGAGCGTTTCTTACAGGGGCTACAGCCCAGGTTAGCCCGAGATGTGCGCATCACCAATGTGGCAGGAGTGACTACTTAGTCTCAAATTTCACAAGGGAGAGTGAAAAGGGAAGGCGTACATGAGAGATGAGAGAGAGGATGGGCTGAGAGTTCCTTTAGTTTCTATTTTCTTCTCTTTTGTTTCCCTAAATTTCTGATTATATTACTTAGACAAAAGACCATGCTGCCCCTCTAATTTAACTAATCCTCAAATGACTCCTAGGGGTAAAAAAGTCATTTCATTCCCCATTCCAAGCAATTCCTCAAATGTTCCTATTAACCACCAATTAATTACCATCATCAAATTAACTTCCAATTATTTACCCAAATGTCTAATAATCCCCGATATATTTTCCAAATTCTCGAAAATACCCCTAGGCTCCTCCGAGCCGAGTATTAATCCCCCACCGTGACTATTTCGACAATCCGCTCACTAGGACCGTCTCGAGCCATATGCTGCAAATATATCCACATAATAATGTGGCTTCAACTATTTATCACATACAATTACATTTTATGCCCTCTGCGGGCCAAAATTACAAATATACCCTTATAAGCAAAACAGGACCCACATGCATATTTATTACTCATAAACGTGCACTTAATCATCTCCATATAATCAAATAGTCATGCATGCCACACAATCATGCATTAAATCATTTATTCACATAAATACCAGTTATGCCCTCCCGGCACACTAATCAAGGCCTTTAAGCCTTATTAACAATTTTGGGTCGTTACAACTATCCCCTCCTCATTACAATTTTGTCCTCAAAATTTATTCGACACATCAGGTAATAAATTTCATACATCTGACCATAACTTCAGAGTCCAATTCTTTACCTTTTATCATTCAATAACACTCTTACTAGAGTGACAATCTTGTTCCATAAGATCTTATCTTATAACTATAATTTCATTAACCTTTCATTGCCTAATAATTCTGTTGAAACCCCAATGTCTGCTTATCTCATCAGTGGTCATTTTCCTGTCTTGTCATTGGCACCAGTAATACCCATAAGCCACCACCCACACCAGGGTAAGGCTAGCTTGTAGGCCCTTGGCCTAATCCTTGGTACGATCTCGGGATCCTTCTTAAATCAGAAACCAAAAATCCTTCTTTCTTTCTCAAGGTATCATACTCTTCCTTGTCTGCAATGTTTGGGGAAATAAAAATTTCCTGTCCTGGAACTTCGTGTTCCGAAATTTGAATCTTGCAAACCCTTATGTCCTTGTAGTTGGGCAGATCCTTCTGCCTTAATAATTCCAATAACTTCATTGGTTTCCCCTGAACCAATACTGAACCATAACATTGCCTTTTATTTCCTTACTTAGAACCAGTACTTCTTACTTTCTATCTTACCATATCTTATGATGTGTTACCTTAGCCATAAGCCAACATTCATCACTGTGACTGTTCATCAAAGAACTATACTTTTCTTAATATCCCAAACACTTGCACATTCAATGCATAATTATTTAAAATAACCATTAATTCTTCAGGTTGCCATTCTATCTGTAGACAGCCAATAATTCTAGGCTCCAACCTTACTCCCTTCGTTCTCTATTTCCTTTCCAGAACTTGGAAAATTTAAGGGTCTAACCCCGACACTATCACTTATCCTGCTGCATCACCCGTTCACACAAACCAAAGTGTGTTAACTCAATCTTCTAAGTTGCAACTTTCCATGTCTAATAATCTTACTTGTAGTCAAATGTGGTCCATTCCTACGTCCCACCACAGTACCATTTTATCCTCCAATATACAAATTTTAAAATCTTATCATCCATTTAAATTTCCTGGTTACTATATGCCTGAGGAGGTAATACAATATTCATTTAGGATCTCCATCTCAACACCAGGTTCCATCAAATCACTCATCCGATCTTCATCCCTTAATTCATGCTAAGATGGTAGAATTCTTAACCATTCTCACAAGATCCTCTTTCTGAGTTTCATTGCCCATCGAGATATATATTTGTCCACAATCCATCACAGGCGCTATATCAATCTCAATTGTTACCTTGTCTGACCTTACTGTAGCGTCCTATCGAATTGACACAAATCTTCCGAAATAGGAGATCAGCTTCCAGATTATTTCTCCCCTTGTACAGTCAAGGGTTTCTAACATGAATCACCCATTAAGTCTCATTGAATCTTGGTCTCAGGGTTATTCTTCTACAAATTACCAAGCGCTCAAATCCCTTACACTATGCATCCACCGTCAACTTAATGTTCCCTGTATATCGACCATGTTCCCATTCTTTCTTCTATCACGAGGCTCAAACCATCATCTCTTCAATATATAACTAGGTGTGTCTCAGACTTTGATGCACCACTTACAGTTT
The DNA here is from genome assembly GCF_963169125.1 of Humulus lupulus. Lineage (NCBI taxonomy): Eukaryota > Viridiplantae > Streptophyta > Magnoliopsida > Rosales > Cannabaceae > Humulus > Humulus lupulus. The sequence goes on from NC_084793.1 coordinate 153,820,866, forward strand.
CATGTTTTAAACAAAGACAAGTTCCTTCACATTACCCTTCTGTGTCCATCCATTACACACGAATTCCTATACCACGGAGTGTTAACCAATCCTTATTCTGTCTTCTGAAAATCTAGTACAAGATTATCCATTCAGTCTAACTTTAGGTTCCTCTGCCAACCCAATCTCTGGTGTAGCTGTCTTTGTAGATACTTTAGGTAGTAGATGACATGTTCACCAGTCTCATTGTGCCTCTTATCCCTTAGACGTTCTTCAGTAATTTCTTTGTGGCTTCTGATTGAATTTCTTCATACTTGATCCATTCTCTTCCTATAGTGTGACCTTGAATACCCTTGGAGATTTTGAAACTAACACCTTCTAGAGCCTTACCTGTGACCCTGCTTCTTCAGTCTTGGTATCATCAGTGTGGTAGTCGTTCGCATTCTGTTTCTAACTGGAAAGTAGTCCAACACATTCTTAACAAACCTGGATGTGACTCGTTCATATCGTTCCTGTATTCTCTGTATGTCAACTGACATGTGTTGTTGAAGCATAAGTCAATTAAGAATCTTCACTGATAATCCATCACACCCCACTTGGTACACGTAAAAATTTCTGAAATGTCTCTTTCCTTGATCCTCGGCTGGTAATAACCAGATCGAAGATCAATTCCTGAAGACATTGTCTTGTTCTGTAACTGGGCATTTAAACTCCTCATCCTTAACAAGTGATGTCAACGAATCCCATGATACGGTGCTTCGCCTAATCCATCCCTAAGTCAATTACTTCTTCAACTGATCCAGTAATTCTTTCTGCCAAACTAATACCATTCTTCATGATGCCCCTGATACCAAATCTATCCATAGCCAAACCCTGAAGCACACCCAACCACTCCTTACATACTCATCTGAATCCTTACTAACCAATTCAGTTTCCATTCAGTCCAATCAATATACTTCAAGTTATGTCCCCTAAAATCCATGGTTGTCCCTTATCTAACAAATTAGCTCTCACTCAAGCCCCATAACAAGGCTCTCATATGACAAGCGCAGTCACTTTCACCGCGAATCCTCCTAACATGCACTAGTATCTCAAGCCCCTCGTACAATAATCTTGAGGCATAAACCTCATATAAGAATCTTTCTTGAGAGATACACAACACCAAACTCTTTCAACTCGTTACATAACCAAGAACGAGAATTATCAAATCAACCATTCACCTCCGAGGAACTAACCTTGGACTTCATATGTAACAAGGCATTCTAGTCTTCCATTCTCTAATCCTGGGCAATCCCTAATCTGCCCTAACGTACTGAACCATTCCATGTAGAAAACATGTCCTTATCTAGCATCTTTCTAGATGGCGTCTCTTGTTTCTGGTACATACCGAACAAATTCACTAAGCCTCATCACTGTCCTGACAGCTAACCTATAAACTATACCCCTTCATGTCAGAACCAGGAGCCAAAGATCTATCAGAGGTTCTTCTGTTTCCATTACTGAGCATTCATCCTTACTAAATCCCACAAATGGGAATACCGTCATTTGCATTTATTTCCCTACTGCATTCACACTTTATACCTCATTCCTTATACTTTGGATAATATGGCCCTCCCTACTGCTTAAGCACGGATGAAAATCTTATGCACTGGAGCGGCCAAGATGCTCTGAGCCATCGCAGAGCTTTAACCCTTAAATAGTTCATCATTTCTGGCTACTTCTGCTTGTATCAACTTCCAAAGCAGATTGACCAACCTACCAAACTCATTGACATACCTTGTCATTGTCCTACCATTCTAAACCAAGTTCCTAGACTTATTAGTCTCCGAAGCCATCATAACAACCTCCTCTCACCACTTCCGAGCATCCTTCTGCCACAACTTCTTAACACAACCACTCTGTCACGACCAATCATCTTTGGAATATCAAGGATGAGATTAGCTATGCCCATCCACTAATCAATTCTTGAGCAAAACCAAACCTTTCTCAAAACTGGAGAATAATGCTTCTAAAGCTTCCATACAATAATCTGTCTCCACCATCAGGTTAAACCAACACTTATACCCTTACTGTGAAGGTATACATAACAACTTTTCTCCCAACAAAACCTGTTGTTTTACCCATCTAATCTCTTCTATCAGATCTCACAGCCTTACTCACATATCAACGAACGTCAGTTGCGACTTTCAGGGCAGATGGAGGATTCCAACGCTAGCTATCATCTGCAACCCTTACTAGAACAATACCATGTCCCATGAATCATTATGAACACATACCATCTGAATTAATCTGTCATCACCAACTCAACCCCTCAACCCTGATGTTCATATCCAAAACCATCCCACGGGCAGGTCCAAACAACCACAATAATCATACACACATAAAGCATCTCAAACACCAATCTACACTATTATGCATTGGTTATCAAATTCCATTGCTACTAAATATAATCATATTTATCATGCTTTCCATATACCAATAAGCAGATAAAGCATACAAGTTCAATTTAAACAGTTAACCACATGCAATCCATATGTAAATCATTCTCCAAATATTCATCCACATGATATAGCAATGCAAATCAGCACACCTCAATATCATCAAACAGTAGTCAAGGGCCAGGCCCTATCAGAATCTCATGCTCCTTATTAATCATACAAATTAATGCATTCATATTTCATTCAAGTACTTAATAATATAATCCCATGTATACAATTACGAAACCCTGAGTCGAGCCTGTCTTTAGCCAGTCTTCAAAAACCCTTAAACCTAGGCTGCTCTAATACCAAGTTGTAACGCCCTAGATAACCAAGACCATTACACTGTGTGTTTAAAATAGTGTAGGACTTGCTAATCAAGACATTTAAAAGAAAATGTGATCCTAAAGTCATAAACAAGTTACGTTTAATAGATTTTTGATCATAAACGGATAATTTTCATTAAAAATAAATCTTTAGTACATGGGATCCTAAAAATAGAGTTTAAAGGATACATATACAAAATTCCAAAATTTATATACAATCAAGGCCACTCTAATGGAAAAATACATATTTTAGGTTTCCGTCCCTGTACAATCCCTCGACCGTGGCGGACGAGCAGCTGACAATGTACACCTCGCCCCCAGAGCTCTCCAAATCATGGTTGAACCATCTTACTTTTTCCATTACCTGCACCACGTAGCACTCGTGAGCCGAGGCCCAGCAAGAAAACTATATAACATAGCATAAACAATTCAGACAATCAAATGATTCATAAGACATTAACCAGATATTAGCAGGCCATAACAGGCACAAAATCAGTGACGACAAACAAAGAATCGTCCATCTATCATCCAGATATTCAACAAGCCATCAATTTCAGAATAATAATAGTAAACACATTAATTGTTAGAGAATATATATTTATACTCAATGGAAACATGGAAAAACCAAAATACAACTCTATGCAAAAAATACAATTGACAAGGTAATTGATTAAACATTACAACTCAATTGCTCAAAATACATATAAATATAAAGAGGTAGAAGAAGAAGATTACAAACTCAAAACAATAATAATACAAGTAAATAAGATCAACAAGATCAAAAGAATGAAAAGAACACAAACTCTCACACAACCAAAGTGTAGAGTAGTGGGGATCACCAACTTGAACAAGGTTCAAGACCTTTGTCCAAAAGCTTATTTCCCCTATTCTCTAAGCACTAAGAGATCTCTCTAGGAAATAGCTCTCTGGAATTATCAAGCCTCTATGGTATATTTTCCAGCCAAGTGCTTTGTGGATCGAAAATGGTGTGTCTTACAAGTGAGCATTAGGCTCCTATTTATAGAGTTTTGAGACACCCTTTGAATTTCAAATTCCACCAACCTCCATGGTTGTTACCAATGATTAATTGGATGTTTATGGAATTAAAATAGAGATTTGGGAGTTACTTGGTGGTTGGAAACATTCAAAATTGGATAAAACCGAAGTTTGGAAAATGCTGTCAGCCGCTCAGGCCGCGGCCCACGATGTTTTTATGCCTCTTGGGCCGCGGCCTGAGTTTTTTAGGCCGCGGCCCAAGACGTTTTTTCAACAACCAATTTTCCAAATTTTCCAAAACGTTCCAAAAATTATTCCCACTTGATTTTGTAACTTCCATACACATTATGAGAGTTAAAATCACATCTCTAACAGTCATATCTCTTATGGCTTTAAGAAATTAAAATTAAAATGTGTAATATCAAATCTTCACATTATTGGGTAATATTTGGGAGTTACAAGTTTGTAATTGTTTGTTGTAACTCCAAAATATGTCACATTTGTCACACACATGTGTCCAAATTTTGTGACTCTCAATAATATGTTACAAGGTGTGACAAATCACATTTTGTCACATAATTTAATCTAACATTATATTATATGAAATAATATAACATTCTCCCACTAGATTAAATAATTACTTTTTGTAACACTTATTTAATCAATCAAACATTATATTAAAATATAATATTAATAATCATCAGTTTAACAAAATCATCATACAATATTCAGGGTCAACGCCCTTAGGTCGTACCCTCCATTTAACCCACTATCTCCGACTCACTTAGGCCGAGCCCAGTGTTTAACCCACTGACTCTGATCCACTTAAACCGAGCTCAGTGATTATTAAGTTGTCCTCAGCTACCAATGGCCGAGCCGCATCCTGTGCGCAAATATTAGTTTCAGCACTCTTAGGCCATTTATTTCATGCTCACCTGGCATAGCATAATCATACAACAATTTTATTCAGATATAGGGAGCCCTTAGTCCCATCGCAGCCACACAAAAGGGTGTAGTTTTCTTACCTTTAATTTCCGAGCGGAAAAAGTGAAACGATTCCGAGCACGATCCTTAGCTCCGAGCCTTGGCGATAAACCAAGTCACAATCCATAAATGGTACTTTGATGAGTTTAAATTCCAAAGGACAATCCCGGGACTAAACTCACGCTCTCGGGACCTCTAATTCCACAAAACAAAGTGGTGAAACCGTCCCCCTGAGCCCCCAAGCAAAACATTTAAAAGTACCTAAAAACCAAGTTCTACAGGGAGGGTAGTGCTACAGTGCTACAGACAGAAACCAAAGCCTCCCACAAACCAAAGCCTAGCGTTGTAGCGCTCTAAACATAGCGCTACAGTGCTAGCACCAGAAATGACAATTTCTGGGTTTCTCCTTTGAACTTTCTCGAGCCAAAGCTTCAAGAACTCACTCCAATCATCATCCAAACTCAAAATTAACTATAGAACTACACTCTACTCATCATAGGCAACAAAACCTAACGAAGTTTTTCCCAAAAACTCGAACCGATCCCCAATACCCATATTCAAAATCTCAAACCCAAAGCACCAGAAAAACAGAGTAAGAACCAAAAAATTCAGAGATAATTAGTCAGAATTTTTACCTCAATTGTGACTATCTTCTCACAAGCTTCCACCTCCAATTTCTGAGCTTAAGTCTTAGCTAAACCCTTGCTAGTTCCAGAGTTTCAACTCATCTACAATCCTTTCAAAATCCTAGAATAAACACATGCTCCAAGCTCAACTACTCAGTGAATTCAAATTCAAAACCTTACCTGAAATGATGGCCTAAGTTTCCCTAAATCTTCTGGTTGCCCTAAACCTGCCTTCCCTCAGCTTAACCCAACTGAAATCCCTTCCGAAACCCCAGCCTTCAGTCTGAATTCTTTAGCCCTTTTTCCTTAGTCTAAAATTTCACAAGGGGGAGTGAAAGGGAAGGGGTGCGTGAGAGATGAGAGAGAGGATGACCTGAGAGTTCCTTTAGTTTCTTGTTTCTTCTCTTTTGTTACCCTAAATTTCTAATTATATTACTTAGACAAAAGACCAAGCTGCCCATCTAATTTAACTAATCCTCAAATGACTCCTTGGGGTAAAAAGGTCATTTCATTCCCCATTCCAACCAATTCCTCAAATGTTCCTATTAACCACCAATTAATTACCGTCATCAAATTAACTTCCAATTATTTACCCAAATATCTAATAATCCTCGATATATTTTCCAAATTCCCGAAATATGCCCCCAGGCTCCCTCGAGCTGGGTATTAATCCCCCATCGTGACTATTTCGCCAATCCGCTCACTAGGACCGTCTTGAGCCATATGCTGCAAATATATCCACATAATAATGCAGTCTCAACAATTTATCACATATAATTACATGTTATGCCCTCTACGAGCCAAAATTACCAATATGCCCTTATAAGCAAAATAGGGCCCACATGCATATTTATTACTCATAATCATATAGTCATGCATGCCACACAATCATACATTAAATTATTTAATCACATAAATCCCATTTATGCCCTCCCGGCACACTAAGCAAGGCCCTTAAGCCTTATTAGCAATTTTGGGTCGTTACAATTCCTTATCTCCGAAGATGGAGTACTGGGGTGCAAGGGCAAAATATATTAGAGAATATATTTTTATACTCAATGGAAATATGGAAAAACCAAAATACAACTCTATGTAAAAATACAATAGACAAGATAATATTCAATAAAGAAATATTACAACTCAATTGCTCAAAATACAAGTAAATAGAAAGATGTAGAAGAAGAAGATTACAAACTCAAAACAATAATAATACAAGTAAATAAGATCAACAAGATCAAAAGAATGAAAGTAAAACAAATAAAAAGAACAAACTCTCACACAACCAAAGTGTAGAGTAGTGGGGATCACCAACTTGAACAAGGTTCAAAACTTTTGTCCAAAAGCTAATTTCCCCTATTCTCTAAGCACTAAGGGATCTCTCTAGGAAATAGCTCTCTGGAATTATCAAGCCTCTATGGTGTATTTTCCAGCCAAGTGCTTTGTGGATGGAAAATGGTGTGTCTTACAAGTGAGCATTAGGCTCCTATTTATAGAGTTTTTGAGACACCCTTTGAATTTCAAATTCCACCAACCCCCATGGGTGTTACCAATGATTAATTTGATGTTTATGGAATTAAAATATAGATTTTGGAGTTACTTGGCTGTTGGAAACGTTCAAAATTGGATAAAACCGAAGTTTGAAAAATGCTGTCAGCCACTTGGGCCGCGGCCTGAAAAACTGAGGCCGCGGCCCAAGACGTTTTTTTTAGCAACCAATTTTCCAAATTTTCCAAAACGTTCCAAATTCATTCCCACTTGATTTTGTAACTTCCATGCACATTATGAGAGTTAAAATCACATCTCTAATAGCCATATCTCTTATGGCTTTGAGAAATTAAAATCAAAATGTGTAATATCAAATCTACACATTATTAGGTAATATTTGGGAGTTACAAATTTGTAACTATTTTTGTAACTCCAAAATATGTCACATTTGGGCACATACATGTGTCCAGTTTTTTGGCTCTCAATAATATGTTACAAGGTGTGAAAAATCACATTATGTCACATTATTTAATCTAACATTATATTATTTAAAATAATATAACAGAATATGTGTTCCGGACGATGACGAGATCAAGAAGCAGATCTTTTTCGAGGGACATAATGCTCCTTATGCCATGCATCTGGGTACCACGAAAATGTACCAAGACTTGAAGAAGTACTTTTGGTGGCCTAGGATGAAAAAGGAGACACCAGAATATGTGGCAGACTTCTTGACTTGTTAGCAGACAAAGGTCGAGCATCAACGGCCAGCCAGATTGTTACAGCCCTTAGAAATTCCGAAATGGAAGTGGAAGATGGTCACTATGGACTTTGTCACAGGTCTACCAACCACTCCCAAGGGGCACAATGTCATTTGGGTTATCTCAGATAGACTGACTACGTCTGCTCTTTTCTTACCGATCAAGGTAACTTATGGCACCCATAAGTTAGCAGATATTTACATTGCAAAAATAATGAGACTGAATGGTGTACCCAACTCCATCGTATCAGATCGTGACGGACGTTTTACCTCGACATTCTCGAATAGAATACAAACAAGGTTGGGTACTAAACTAAAGTTCAGTAAACAGATGGTCAAAGTGAACAAACAATTCAGACCTTGGAAGATATGCTAAGAGCCTGTGTGCTCGACTTTTAAGGGTCATGGAATGAGAAGCTTCCACTAATAGAGTTCGCTTACAATAATCGCTATCATGATTCAATCAAGATGGCTCTATATGAGGCTTTGTACAGAAAGAAATATTGATCACCTATTCATTGGCACGAGACCAGTGAAATAAAGTTTCTTGGATCAGATGAGGTTGATCAGATTACCGAGGACATCCGACAGATAAGGCAACACTTGCAAACTTCGGTTGATCGACAACACAAATATGCTGACAGGCGCAGGAGACCCCTGGTGTTTGAGGTTGGCGATAATGTGCTGCTGAAGGTAGCTCCGCTACAAGGGGCTATGCGGTTTTGGAAGAAATGAAAGCTTAGCCCAAGGTTCGTTGGACCTTTCGAAATCATAGAGAGAATCGGGGAAGTAGCTTATCGTTTAGCTCTTTCGTCCCCCCTGTCTAAGGTGCATGACGTGTTTCATGTATCCTTGTTGAGAAAATACATGCGCGATCCCTCACATGTACTCAGCTATGAGCAGCTGAGTATTGATCCTCAACTTGTCTATGAGGAGAAGCCGGTGATGATTCTAGACCTAAAGGAAAAAGTGTTGAGGAACAAGACAGTGCCGTTGGTAAATGTGTAGTGGCGTAACCATGGCATTGAAGAGGCAACCTGGGAAACAGAAGACAAGATGAGGGAGTTGTATCCTCATTTTTTTAAGTTTCGAGGATTAAACCTCTATAAATTGTAGGTATTGTAACGTCTTGCGTTTCGGGTACCTTGAAACGACTCGGGCCGGGATTGTTTTCCCCAAGTTAAGAATATTATTTTAAATAATATTATATTTGTTTGGAATTTATTTCCATGAGTTATTACTAGCCAAATTATGAATTTTGTGTTTAAAAGTCAAGATAAGACTTTCGTTCTTGAACCGAAACAAAAACCCTGATCGGGTAAAAATCTTGGAAAATAAAATGAAAAACTATGGTAAATTTATTTTTGGATTCATAAAAATTAAAGTTTTGTCAAAAATAATAAACCTATGGGAAAATGGAAATTTTAGGGCATTTTGTGTTAAATGCTTAATTTTACCGAATCAAGGAATTTTATTCCATGAATGGGCCTTAGGTTAAAATTTATTGTGTGATTAATTAAATTAAATGTGAGAGACATTTAATTTAATTATTATGTGTTAAGTTTTTTTTTTAAAACTTAATAAGAGTGAAAAAGGTTATAGGAAGTCATATTGAATTTTTCTTCTTAGGAAATATTTATTAACCTTTAAATAAAAAGAATATGATCACATATATAAAATAAGTGGTGGCCGGCCATGTGAAGGAGTTAATGGGGTTGGCCAATTTTTTTTTTTGTTTAATCTCAATTTAAATGTAAGGGTTAAGGCATCAAGTAAATGGTAAAAACACTCTAGTGTTTAGATATTTTTTTTAGTTGATATGCTCTTCTAACCCTCCCCAACCGACCCCACTCTCTCTCACTTTCACTCTCATCTTTTTTTGAAAACTCTCTCTCATGTTTTCTCTCCAATTTCAACCTCAAGAACACTAAGAAGGCTTGGAAGCATTAAGCTTTGGTCTAGGAAGGGTTTCCCTAAGGTAAAGTTTCAAAAAACTTGACTTTGTAAAGTATTTAACCATAGGTCTTTCAATAGCTAACTAACTATGTTATTGGGGGGAGTTGGTTAAGGTATTGAAAGAGTTTTGAAGGACTCAAAGCTAGTAGGAACATCAAAAACCTATAGCAAGAACAACAAGAGGTAAAAAATTTACTTTTTATGGTTGTTATTGTATGGTTTTTATTTTCAAGAATTATTATGTCTATTTAATGCTTAAAGTTTCTTATTGGTGATGTAATAAGGCTATGGTAGTCCTCTATAATTTTTATGATGCTTGTGTGTTGATTTTTGAAAATAGGGACCAAAATCCCTAAGGGTTTTGGTGAGAACCCTAAAACAACATACAAGTTTTGAGCTGTGACTTCCAAGGGGTCAAGCATCCACTGTATATTGATTTTGTAAAATTTAATTGTATTGTGATGTTGTTGAGATTGAGTACATAAAATTTATCTTTTGAAACACTCAAACTGTTAAGTCTTGAAAACATATTTTGACATAAAATACCACTTTGAGTTTAGTGAGAATTATTTTTATTAAATAATTTTTATTCTTTCTAAAAATAAAAGAATTTATTTATTAATAAGTTAATAAATTAAAAGAGGGTTTAAAACCCTATATTTTGAGAAAATAATTAAGTGAATTATTTTTCTAGTAAGTAAACTTGATTAATTGACTTCGAAAATAAATTAACTAGTCAAGATGAGAAATTTTTAACGGTTTTCCTAATTATGATAAATTAGGCAATTTTCTCAAAACGATTTTTAGAGATTAAAATCTTATGAAAAATAAAAGGAAAATTAAGAGTTTATTTTCTTGAAAAATAATTAAGGAATTCAATTAGTATTTTCGGGATATAATACCGGCTAAAATCTTTTATATATTTTACCAACTATTGAAAGTACGGGTTAATAGTGGAACTTTTAAAGAATAAGATTTTTATCCGATTGTGGGAAAATACTATTGTGATACCCGAGCCTAGGTATTGAGACCATAGTGTAGGTCTCCCTGAGAGTTAGGGTTTAGTCTCAAATATTTTTGTATGAATTTCCTTAATGGGTTTAAAACCAAATAAGGATCTTTAATCCTTTCAAATGATTTTTAAAATGATCAAACTGCCCAAAATAATAGTAATGAATTATAAAGTGCCATAATTAATCCAAGTTACTGTATGGATAATTTCATAATTGGCTCAGCATAACTGGATTATACATTGGAGGGTGAAATCTTGCTGAGAGCAAAGGACTCTAAGTAAGTCAACTTCTATTGTGTGGCTGCAACATGAAACGACTATTGTATTGTATGTTAGTATAGAGACACATGCACATATATACACTGTCATAGAAAGTTGCTTAGAGACGCTAGTCTAGTGGGTGCTGATTTAGAAAATATGAACGATAGATATCCGTCATATCCTAGACGGCTGATCCCCGTCACACTGCTTGATTTTATTATTTCTGGTCCGTTACTGGGACGAGTGGCCAAGAGGTGACGATTTCTGGTTTAATCCTAGGGGCCCCAAAATGAATGGGACCTAGGGGCCCTCATGCTTACTTAATCAGTTTATGGTTAGAACCCGAGAAAGTGCTCTGATAAGTTATTCCCGGATAGTAACCGTGAATATTGACCATTGAGTGAGAGTGCCTAGAGATACTAGGGGTTGAGGCTAAACACCCTAGGGGCAACTGATCACCAGCACCACTGACTAACATAGAAGTCTCTATAAAATCGTGTAACTTCGTTTACACTATTGGATAAGTAGTGATGCCCTAAGTAACTTGATGGTTACCCTTGTGAGGGATTTACTCTTGGATAAGTAGTGATGCCCTAGGTAACATGATAGTTACCCTTGATGGGGATATTTATTGGCTAGATCTTAGTGTTGACACTCGGTTCTCTCTTACAGATTAGCATTTATGCTGGAGGGCGTGTTATGCCCGAATTTTTGGAAGTTGTCGAGCGTTGGTCTCGAATTATATTGTGATATATTATATCTGCTTGCTCTGGGATTTTCTGAGTGCAGGGATTTATTTGTTGATAAGAAATAGTTGTGATATAATATCTGCTTGCTCTGGGATTTTCTGAGTGCAGGGATTTATCTGTTTATATGAAATAGTTTGTCATTGGTTATTAGGCATCACCATAAGTTTGCCAAGACGCTTTTGCGTTCTTGAAATTGATTGCATAGGGTCCGGATGGATCTGGAACTCTAATTTTTGTGAGCTATTGATATATGTGGACAGTGACTTGGTCAGTGACCACATGTCTTCTCTGTATGCTTTTGTTTTAAAGTTGAACTTACTAAGAATTTTCACTTACCTAGTTGTTTCCTATTGTAGATAAGAACAAGGGCAAGGCAGAGCAGTGAGCGTTGGAGTCTACCTTGTGAATGTACATGTGGACCGACCTATTGGGAAGTCGTTTTGTTTTGGAAATGTTGTGTTATTTTCATAAACTAGGCTCATTTTACTATTCATAAAATATGTTTGTATTAAATCTTAAGTATGGCCATACGACTTTTAAAAAAAAAATTGTACAGGTTCGTGAGACATTTTGTTAAATGAAAATATTTATATTTTCGCATTATCGAGTCTTGAAAATCCGGGTCGTTACATGTCCAACGCAAAGAATTAAGACAACCTCGAGTGCGATCCTCTCACGAGCCTCTCAGAGACCCTAGTCACAACAATAAAGTGCAGGTTTAGTTTCTCTCAAACTAAAACCCAACACAAGGTTTCTATGAATTTTACTATGCCCAAAATACCCCTGAAACATTTCTCAAAATGTCCTAGGAACCTTAGATTTTAATCCCCCAAGTTTACCCATTGAAAATGATTGAAAATGACCCTAAAATGTGGCGGACAATAAGGGTCGATCGTCCGCCTGACCAAAATGGCCAAGCCTGCCTAAACTGTTGGCCAGACGACTGGGTGCCCAGGGTTGGTCGACCGACGCAAGTCAAAAACCAATTCAGCACGTTTTCCAGAATTCAAACTTAACCCAAATCGACTTATAACTCTGCCAAACCTACAACCTGCCCCAAAATTTCATTCCCAAGCATATATATACTTCACACAACATAAAATTAGCACAACCAAACATCAAACTTCAACTTCTAACATGAAATCCAAGTTTTAGGGCTAAAAATCCTCAAATTTCACTAAATCTGCAAAGCTCAGTAAATTAATGATTTTCAATAGCAAATCAGACTTAAAAATAGTTTATAAACATGCTTCCCATCCTAGCTTACCCTTCTAAAAACTCTAGAATTAACGAATTTTGAAAATCCAACTTAAATTCAAAAAATCCCTAAAGAATAGTGAAGAACATGGTGAAGAACAGAGAAAATAATTCTTACCTCTTCTTAGAAATTAGAAAATCCTTAGATATAGATAGACTGGAAGCTGCTAATCCCAATTACAAGCTTCACCAATCCTTAAAGTCTCCAAAAATTCCAAACCTTGATCTTATCTTCCAAGCTTCTAAGCTTAGTTGAGTTGAAGAAGAAACTAGAGGAAGAAGAAGTGTCCAAAACATGGTTTCCAACCCCTTGATTAATCTTATAAAAAAAATGGTCAAATGACAATTTTTCTCGTGCCCTTACTTAACCTCCAAGCTAAACTCAAGGGAATTCGGTCTTTTGGCTTAAATTCCAACTAAACTTCAAATTACACCTCTAATTATAAATTAAAACAACTAATCCATCAAACATAATTATTTCACCACCAACAATTCCCAGAATAATAAAATTCCTAAAATACCCCTTTGCTCGACCCAACCTGGGCAATTATCCTCATTGTGACTTTCTGATCAAACGCTCAAGAGAACCCACTCATGCCAAATATCACAAATATATCGACATAATAATATGGTTATGAGCATATATCATAATAATTCACAAATATACCCTCAATGGGAAAAAATTACGAAAAAGCCCATTTTTAACAAAAACGGGTCTTTAAACACATTTAATACACATAAACATGCATAAACAATCATATCATAATATAACTCGTGTAATTCACATAATCACATATATATTCAATTATTATCACCCAATTTCACAGTAATTCCACTTATGCTCTCCCGGAACACTAACCAAAGTATTAAACCTTATTAGGAGTTTTGGGAAGTTACAACCAACCTTGTCGCAACATGAAAGTTTATCTAGTCCTGGTCGCAATAAGATAAACTTGGGGGGGGGGGGGGCAAATATTTAACCCAAAGTTGGACAAGTTGATGTGGCATATGAAAATGACACGTGGCATCTATTAAGAGTATGTCCTACAAGCATGTAAAAGACATTTATTATTTCGATGAATAAATAAATACAATGGTTTATTATTGTTATATTTAGATTATTAAATTATTGTTTTAATAATTTTGTCAATATCAGAAAAATTCCATATTCATTATTGAGGATGTGATCTTGTATTAGTACAAGAGAATTAAGATCACATGAATGAATAAAAATAGTCAACAATAACAAATTGAAGTTATGGAATTCTTTAATTGGGGTTGTAAGTACGGTTTGCTGAGTATCATGTTGATACAAATAATCTAGATTCAGATTATTGATGTGGTAAGACATCTCGGTAAAGGTGCTTTATATAATATGATTATATATTACATGGACCGATATGAATAAAAGTCTTTATCCAAAAACCATTTAACAATAAAGACTTGTAATTCATATCATAACTGATGATCATTTATAGATCAACCTAAATCTTGAGTGTTCATGAACTCCTGTTCATGTTTATTAAATCTTTTGATTCATTCGTTAAGGTCTCTTCATAGAATGAGGCTAATGAATTTTGTTTTGGAGATTTAATATCGTGGATGGCTGGGAACATGTATCAACAATACAGAATCTAATCTTTCGTAACGGATCGTATATTAGTTCCCTTAAGGGTTAATTTTGGAGCTGAATGATTTTGAGCTCAAATCTATAATTAGATTATAGATTAATTATTCACTAGTGAAATAATGGTACTTAAGGAATAAGAAGTAAATTAGAAAGGTAAAATGGTAATTATTCCATTCTAATTTATGAACTAATTAATTAGAGGGTTGAACTATTGTAAGATGGTTATATCAATGGACAACTTAGAATAAGATTTATGTAAAAGTATATCTATAACATAAAGAGTGCAATTATGAATTTATAGTGGAGAAATATCAGAATTAATAAATTAACTATTATAATTAAAGAGTTTAATTATTTAGTTTCAATTTATTGGAGCTTAATGTTATAGGTCCATGGTCCCCGAAATGGCTCAAACAAACACTGATAAAGGTAAAAACAAAAATGTGCAAAAGGACTTATTTGATAAGTAAAATATTTTTATATGCACTAAACTTAATTATATGTAATTAATTAATTATTTGATTTAACAAAGTTATAATTAATTTTGAATTAATTTATTTTTGGGATTTTCGGTATTTAAATAATAAGAAAACATTGGGAAAAATTACATGCCTTCTTTGGCATGTGGTACACGTGTAGCACAGTACACAATCACTGTGCTACACGCGTAAGAAGCTCATGGCAGTTTCTTGGTTCCACAATTTTAGTTATTTAAATATTAAATAAATAATGAGATATTTTAATATGATTAAAATATTATTATTTAAACAAAATCTGATAACTGATTAGTTATTTTTAATTTGTTTAAAATAACTAATATTTTATTTTTAATATATTGTATATATTAAATATAAGATATCAGTTTTTCAGAACGATA
Organism: Humulus lupulus; assembly: GCF_963169125.1. Lineage (NCBI taxonomy): Eukaryota > Viridiplantae > Streptophyta > Magnoliopsida > Rosales > Cannabaceae > Humulus > Humulus lupulus. Next base: position 153,836,241 of record NC_084793.1, read on the forward strand.
CTTTTCAGGGACAGAAAATATATCGTGAAATCTCTCTGAGAGAAAGAGAACAGTGATACAAGCATAGGTCAGTGTTCTTCACAAACTTAGGTCCAAACTTTATCAGATCTCATGTGTTGAGAACATCTCATAAATAGATTTTGCCTATTATTTTGTCTAGCGAGCCCACACCCGTTCTTTGTGTGCTAAGAACATTTTAGAAGATCTTGGTGTGAGATCTCAAAGATTTTTGCCATACAAAAAGATAGCAGCAAGGAAGGACTTGAGGTAATTTTCTATTAATATCTTTGATTCAATATATATATGTATGTGAAGAAGTAGATCTAGAAATCTTGTGGGGTTAAATTAACAATTTTGATTGTTGTTCCGCTGCATATAATCTCTGATTTGATCTATAAAAACCAACAAATGGTATCAGAGTCATCTTCACATATATATATATTGAATCTGTGTAGTTTTAGTTTTATGCATTTATTTATTTTTGATGAATGAATGGATGGCTTAATATGATTAAATGCATGGGAATGTTGAATCATTAATTGTATGGTGTTTTTGGGTTAGGATTTGTTTATGATTAGATCATTGTGTAAGCCATAAAGGGGCATAGAATTTATGTAATTTTATTTGGTTTTTGACACCATAAAATTGTATTTCCGATCACACAAAGTCAAAACAGAGCCCGGGATTCAGAATGCAGCCACCATTCCTCCGAGGCCACCCTCCGAGCCGCTGCCGATGAGGTCGTATGGACAGGTCCGTACGGATTCGTACGGTTCCGTACAAAATGACCCCAGCAGCACCAAATGGTGCCACGTGTCCCCGTCTTGCTGGTCAAGAATTTTTTTTTTCTGAAATTATTATGTTATTTTTAAAAAAAATTTAAATGTTAAATATCCTATTGATTAGAAATGTGATATTTAAATAATGAGATAATTTTGTTATCCTAACATACTTTTTTGAAAATATTATTTAATTTTTTTTAAATAACAGAGTTTAATTAAATTTATTTCAGTTTTAATTAAAAAGGAAAATAAAATAATGATTATTTAAAAATTTTGTTTTAATTAATCAAGATAATTAGAAAATTGTTTTCTTATTATTATTCTGGACCAACAACAATACATATCCTACCGAAGTAAAGTAAAGAAGCCTGATGAAGATCAAGGCGGTTTTATTTTATTTTATTTTATAAAGAGGTTGTAAAATTAGAAATACCCAAAAGCACCCGGTTCAACATTTATTGGTTATTTATTTATTTAAATAATTGTTTTCATGTGATTGATAACTGTTCATGCATTTTGTGCCATACATAAAAACCCACACAGTCATTATCATGCATCTCATTGGTAGAAACATGATTATTAGGATTGTCCTATATGTTTATATGAATTGTTTTGCGAAACCAATTGCATATAAATTACTTAGTTTTATTCTTTGAAAACTTGGTAATATATCACACCGGTTTTAAGTCTTTATGACTTAATATCTTTAAACCAACTTTATTATAAAATTGTTTTTTAGCAAAGTCTTGATGAACATAATTGGTAATTTAAAATTGGATATGGACCTAGAAACTCGCTTTTTTTTCCAATTTTAATTATTTTCATAAAGTTTAAAGAATCTATAATTAATTTGGAATTAATTAGGTTAAAAACACTTATTTCAAAATAGTGAGTGGGAGATGATTGATATCTCAAACATAACCCGTGGTCTCCATTATTAATATAACACCGTAAGATGTGAATAGCACCTCGCGACGACTTTGTTTACACCCCCCTAAGGAAGGTGTCTAGACATGTCAATAGCAAAGTTATATTTCTTACAAAGATAGGAACTAATGATGTATTTTAGGTTTGACCGACCCTAAGGCAGCATGTCCTAAGTTAATTCATGAACTCCGAAATAATGGGTTACACTCACAAAGTTATGATTAAGCTTTTGCAGTGGATAATCATAACTTGACCAAACTAAGCGGTACTTTAATGTTTAAAAGAGAAAATAATGAGTTATTTTAAGTTTTAAACAATAAAGATAAGAAGGTCTTATAAATTCTCTAAAATTAATTTGACCGACCCTAAGGCGGCACTTTAATTGTTAGAAAGTTTTTTCGGTGAAATTAAACTTTATTTTATGTGTTTTAATTGTGCTCATGCATCACGTTTAATTTATGAAACTTTGATATTTATTTTTCTAAATATATAATAATATCTGTATTTATTTATTTATTCCTAGCAAAAATGTCTATTGGTGAATTACACACCGATGCTTTTCTCAAATCCTTGGTTTTTGAACCTGAAAATATGCAACACTGGTTTCGAGGAATGCTGACCATTTTTTCTTATAAAAAGATGATGTCAACCGTCTGTGAAAAACCTCCAACAGAACCACCTTTGGCTACTAGCTATGAAGCAGAAGAAAAATATGCAAATTGGATGAAATCCAATCGGTTGGGACGTTATTGCATGCTTTCAACCATGCCTGACGAAACAAAGGAAAAATATATACACTATGCTACAACACATGAGATGTGGCGAGCAATGACAAAGGAAGTCTTTGCTGAGTGTCATCGTTTATATCAAATGAAAAAGGTAAATAAGATTTACATATATTTTTCAACTTTGAATAATAGATTCAAATACTATGAATATCATATTCAAAATTTTTGGATAGTAGATTAAAAAATATATGCCACTAATCTATTTTTCTTTTGTTTTTTCCTTTACAGAATCAGAACCCTGAAAAGGAGGAAGAGACTGATGAGAATTTGAATCAAAAGTAAAGAGATGGAGAAGTTGGAGAGTAGTTTTATTTAGTAATTTTTATTGTTAGTTGAACAATTTAAATTTCTTTATTTTGTTTTTAGAAATTTTAGATTTCTTTAAACAAAGAAAACTACAATCTAGAAATTTAGTTTATTGTTAGTAATTTTGATTATTAATGTTTGGAAACTTATTTCTATTTTTTGCATAACATTTATTTCTTTTATTAATAAAGTAGTTATTATTTAAAGAAATTATCTATTTACTTGTTATGCAAATGCTTTGGAATAAACAAAATTTGCATACTTACAATGAATGACAATTTTTTTATAATTCTGAATTATTTAAAACAGCTAATCATAGATCTATTAAAATGATTCCGATAGTGAAACATATATGTGGCACTTGAGATTGGGCCATATTGGTCTAGACAGAATAAATACGCTTGTAAAGGATGGTCCTTTAAGAGAACTATCTATTAAGACTCTCTCTGTTTGTGAATCCTGTCTAGAAGGAAAAATGACCAAAAGACTTTTCTCTGGTAAAGGTTCAAGAGCCACAGAACCACTTCAACTAGTACATACGGATGTTGCGATCCACTTAATGTACAAGCAAGAGGAAGTTATGAATATTTCATCACTTTCATTGACGATTATTCAAGATATGGTTACCTATACTTAATGCAAAGAAAATATGAAACTTTTGGACAGTTCAAAGAATTTCAAGCAGAGGCTAAAAAGAAATTAGGTAAATCACTAAAAGCTCTTCGATCAGATCGAGGAGGAGAGTACTTGGATTGTGAATTCAAGGACCATTTGCGTGAACATGGCATTCAATCCCAACTCACTACACCTGAAACACCACAGTAAAATGGTGTTTCCGTAAGACGGAATAGAATGTTGTTAGATATGATTAGATGAATGATGAGTTTCTCATCATTATCACTGTCATTCAGGGGCTATGTGATTCAATGTGTTCTATACATATTGAATGATGTTCCATCTAAGTCTATCCAAAAGACACCCATAGAATTATGGAATGGTTGTAAACCTAGTTTACACCATTTTCGTATTTGGGGATGTCCTGCACACGTGCTTAAAGGAAAGACATGGAAATTGGAATCACGCCTGAAGTGTGCATGATTGTGCGATATTCCAAAGAGACCAGAGGTAGAATTTTCTATACTCCAAAAGAAAATAAAACATTTGTATTGACAAATGCAACTTTTCTTGAATATTCTATGTTAATAGCCACAAACCTCACAGAAAGGCTGTTCCGGAGGAGATGATCTCGAATGAAGATGCAAAGTCACCAGCAATAACCAATGAAAAACGGTAAGAGGAAACTAGAAGTTCTAGTCAAAATACTAGAGAACTTTGTCATAGTGGGAGGGTTAGTAAGCAACCCACGCACTATGAACACGAAGTTCAAATGCTTGTGTCTAACACAAACAAAGATGATCCATTGACATTTAAAGATGCAATGAATGCTTCTGACAGGGAAAAATGAAAAGAAGCCATGAACCAAGAAATGGAATCGATGTATTCCAATTCTGTCTGGGGTCTTGAAGATCCATCTGAGAATATCAAACCCATTGGTTGCAAGTGGATATTCTAGAAGAAAAGAGAAGCGGATGGGAAAGTAGAGACTTTCAAAGCAAGGCTTGTAGCCAAAGGTTACACACAGAAAGAAGAGGTTGACTATGAAGAAACCTTTTCTCCTATTGTCATGCTAAAATCCATTCGTATACTCTTGTCCATAGCTGCATGCATGGATTAGAATATTTGGCAAATGGATGTCAAAACAGCTTTTCTGAATGGCTACCTTGACGAAACCATTTACATGTCTCAACCAGAAGGGTTCGAATTAAAAGATCAAGAGCAAAAGGTTTGCAAGCTTCTTAGGTCCATTCATGGACTCAAACAAGCTTCTAGATCTTGGAATCTTAGATTTGATGACACAAGTAAAACATTTGGTTGTTGAACAAAATGCTGACGAACCTTGTGTCTATAAACAAATCAAAGATGGTATAGTAGTATTCCTCGTTCTTTACATAGATGATATATTACTGTTGGATATGACGTAACATCATTATCAAGGGTAAAGATCTAGTTAGCTGAACAATTCCAAATGTAAGATTTGGGAGAAGCCAAGTATGTTCTGGGCATTAAGATTCTTAGAGATAGACAGAACAAAACTTAGGCACTGTCTCAAGCAACTTATATTGATAAGGTGCTAGAACTCTTTAATGAGCAAAACTCCAAAAAAGGTGATATGCCAACCCATTTTGGAGTATTCCTTTCCAAGGAGTAGTACCTCAGGAAGAGGAAGAGGAGACAGTATCTGTAACGACCCAAATTTGCTAATAAGGCTTAGGGCCTTGATTAGTGTGCCTAGAGGGCAATAAGTGAATTATTGTTATAATATGTGAATTATGTGAATATGTGATATAGATGCATGTTTAGTTGAATTAAATATACATGTGGGCCCTGTCTGGATATTAGGGGCATGATTGTGATTTTAGCCCGTTGAGGGCATAAATGTGATATGTTGTGCTATATCTGTGTGGCACGATCCGAGACAGTTCTAGGGAGCCATTAGTCAGAAAGTCATAATGGGGTTGAGAATCCGACCTGGGGCGGGTCGAGGGGTGTTACGGGTATCAGATGTTTATGGGGTTACCGGGTTATGGAAATAAATATTTGGAGATATATTTGAGGTTAGAATGTCTAGGAGGGAATATGGGGGAAATTTACCATTTTTCCCTCGGGGGACGTTTTTGGTACCCCGAGCTTTGAGATAACCTTATAGACTTAAGTTGAATAAAACAAAACCGGGAATAATTTAGAACACTCTCTAAACCGACCCACTCTCTCTTCCCTCACTCTGTTTTCTCTTCTTCACTTGAAGGCATAGCGATATTTTGGAGGAAAACCAGTCAAGAACAAATGAATTGGAGCTGAGTTGAGGATTCAATTATGTATAAGGTATGCTTTCTGATATGTTGAGTTATGTTGATTGCAGCTGAATTCTGTTGATATTGGGTGTTAGGATTTAGACATGCATGGTTTGGATTCTAGGACTGGTTTTGATTGCTTGATGGGTGTGGGAATTGGTTCTTGAGTTTGTTGGTATGTTTAGGTTGCATGAGTATGAATTATGGGTTTAATTCTGAGGTTGGGGGTGATTTTAGTTGAGATATGTGGGGTTTGGCTCGAAGAAAATGCAAGGAAAGTGGTGTTTTTTTGGGTTAGGAGGAGAGGGTCGCGGCCTTAGGAGGGGCATGCCACGGCCTGTGTGCACGCGAGGCCTTGGGAGGCCATGGAGCTCGAGGCACGCCGCGGTGATTGTGGGGTGGGCCGCGACCCTAGTTCAAGGTGCAGGGAGTTTTGTGGGTTTTGACTTGGGAACTTAATTGCGAAGGCTCGGGATGGATTTTATCACCCGGATTGATAGAATTTAATGTCCCGAAGATTAGAATTATGGCTTGAAGTTATTTAATGGATTAGAGCTTGATGGGTGGATATTATTAATGCGTTGTGATTAGGGCTTCGGCGAGGCTTGGACTAGGGAACTGTGCTCGGGATATCAGTGCTTAGAAAGCTCGGGACATAGGTAAGAAAACTACTATTTCCATAGAGCTTGTGATGCAGGGCTCGGCCCTATATGACTGTGTTGTGGGGCATGGCCCCTTGATTGAATTTATAATTGTTTAGATTTCTACTTAGCTTTATCATATGTGTATGTAAATGATGGAACGAAGAAGGCCGGGAACGACGAAGGCCGAGAACGGCAAGGGGCCGGGTGCAACGTTTAGCATGCGGAGTGCGAGTTGCTAGGGTGAGACCCTGAGGGATACCTGGGATATCCTTACAGTTTAGACCGCGAACCCAAGACCTGGTAAAGCGCCTGGGACGACATGGCTGTACTTGTATGACCTGGTGTTGGCTTGATTTTATATTAAATGTTTGATATGCGTTTATCATCTGCTTGTGAGGGTTTTCTTGCCGGGCTTCGGCTCACGGGTGCTCTATGGTGCAGGTAAAGGCAAAGGGAGAGTCGATCAACCTTGAGTATGGTGAGCGGGAAGAACAGCGCGTACATGTCCGGTCTGCCTGGCTGCCTTGGCCAGGGGTGTTTTTGGGAGATGTTTGTACAAAACTTGGATTTTGTCGTTTAGTAGACTCTAACTAAATTTTGAATTCTAAACAATGATTTTGGGATCCCAAACGTTATATGTCTTATAATTTCCAATGAAAGGTTTATTTTCAAGTTTATGACTCTGATTATGATTTAATTACACTTTTGTCGTAAAACCTCGATTAGCGAGATTATTTCACTTTTAAACTCACTTAGTAACGGCTCTAAGGCAGTAGGGCGTTACAACTTGGTATCAGGGCGAGCCAAGGTTTATTGTTTCTGGAGAATGACGGAACATGTACGCTCGCTGTCAGTTACAAGCTCGACTCAGGGTTGGTTGGTATGATTGACCATTATGTTGAAATATTTGCTTAAATGCCCTATTTGCCTGCTTATTTGATATAGAGCATGATGAATGACTTAATGTATGCATGATGTCAGGGCATGGCCCGTTGTGTGTTATATGTTATTTGATTGTTATGTGGATTGGTGCTTATGGTTGACTGATGTGATTGGGAGGTGGTTTTGGATGTTGTTATCATGCCTGATGAGCGGCATCATTGGTTGCACGCATATTTGTTGAGATGCCTCGTCAATCATCTAGACTCCGCGACAGTCGGGCCGAGGATGATAACCAGGGTCAGGACCCTCCACTCGCCCCACAGAATTGGCAGCATATGTTTGCGGAAATGGAAGCAAGGCTGCAACGAACAGAGGAAGAACTTCACCAGTTGAGGCAGCAGGCCCCTCCACAGATTACAGGGTTGCCGATTCAGCAGGTTATGGTGCCAGCGCCAGTTCAACCTGTTGTGGAGAATAAGTGGGAACCCTTATATGAGCAGTTCAGAAAACAACATCCTTCTACCTTTGAGGGTGGACCAGACCCACTGTGGGCAGAGCAGTGGATGAATATGATCTCCTCCATTCTTGATTTCATGAGGGTTGAGGGGAACGAGAGGGAAGCTTGTGCAAGCTACGTGTTCAGAGAGGATGCCCGCATCTGGTAGGATTCTACAAGAAAAAATGCTTTTAATAACACCGAAAATCTGTTATCAAAACATACCATAACACTTTTTGATGTGTTAAGACCGACTATGTTATCGTAGGTCAGGGTACTTTACATAACACTTTATCATTGTTATACAAATATGTTATTATACTGTCAACGATAACACAATTTCTGTGTTATTTTAATAAATAGATAAGTGTTTAATTATATTATTTATAGTTGATTATATAACACATTTCAATACTTATAAATTTGTGTTATACTACACTTTAGTATAACACTTTTTTTGTGTTATACTACACTTTAGTATAACACATTTTTTGTGTTATACTGCACTTTAATATAACATAGGTGTTATATTAGCTTAGAGAAACATAATCTTTTTTTACTTACACAAAACTAGGAAAACAATTATAAAAGTTGAAGCCAAATAAGGTAACATAAATAGATTTTTATTAATTACTCAAATGTAATTACAATATTTAGTCTACTAGTCTAGGCTTAAGAAATCATATTACAACATAATTTATGCCCAATTCAGATTCCTTTATCACTAAATACAAAACAAGAAATGTATACAAAAATTAGTGAAATACATTTTTCCATTCTAAAGGCCTCAACTACAAATGTTGTCAAGAATTGCTCCAA